>NC_142928.1:158992027-159057027 GCF_046866305.1 Octopus bimaculoides
TGTAAACTGCACAGTAGCTTCTCAGGCACTAGTGGTACAAAAAAAACAGCACCCAGCACATGCTGGTAAAATGGCTGGCATTAGAAAACCATGTAGAAATCATGCTTATGTAGATACTGGAGCATGAAGTAGTCCTTGGGCCCACTGCATCCTGTCAAACTATTCAATACATGCCTACTTGGAACATGGATGTTAAATGGTGATGCTTATATAATCATTGACTCTTTTGTTACAGAGGAAATGCAAGATTTTTGTTGATGAAGCAAAAAATAGATGTTTACAAACTGTGGATCTTTACAAAATATAGAGAGAAATTTAAATAGACTGGGGAAAGGGGTTAAATGGAACGAATGCCATTTTTTAATGTTGAAAAATGTAGTTTTGCACAGAGGAAATCGTAACTTGAGGTAGTAGTATGCAATGAATGGAAAACTTTTAACAACAAATCAGGAGAAACGAAGAAAAAATGGGAATACATATAATTACGAATTTTAAAATGGCTAATCATGTAATAAAAAGTGAAAACAAGTTAACTGTTGAAAGTGTCCAGCGAAGAGCACAACCCCCCCCCCCACCACCAGAATTAAGAAATCTGCCTTTTGAAGAGAGATGTAAAAATCTAGACACTACAATTTTAGAGGCAGCAAAGAGGAGACACAATAAAGTCTCAAGTTATCTCGTGTGTCAAAACATGTCATTTCCTTGGATCGGTAGGTTTTAAGCATTAAAAAACAAACAAACAAATAGAGGGGGTGGGGTTCATCTCACGCCTGTCGTAAATTTTCAACTTTAGCTACCTCTAATCTTTTAAAATTTTATCTATGTTATGTTTAATTTTGAAGAAACATTATCTCGCATGCTTAAAACAGAAACCTGAAAAACAAATTTTCAAAAGAAAAGCATAACTGAAAAGTTGTGAAAAATAGGGGGACATTGCCTTTTTTTTTAAACCCTATTTCTCTCTCCCTTTTTTTAAAAAACGGATTCGGTTTCGAGTGTACTAGAACATTATCAACTCTGCCTGAATGCCAAGGAGACATTATAGAAGTATTTGAAATGAAAGAAAAAGTTTTTTCCTTCAAAGAGCTATTTAGTGAATAGAACAGTTTGCTGGGTTACGTAATAAAAACTACAACAGTAAATCACTCACAATTCATGTTAGTTTACATCTTGAAAAGATTCTATTTCAGATTCTTGATGAGGAGTGGAGGTGAGCAGAAAGTACTGTGTGTAGGGATTCTCTTGAAACTTCATCAGCTGGTATTGTTTTCTCCAAACGTATGGGTTTATACCAGTATAAGAAATTCTTTCGGTATTCAGAAAATAACTACCTGCCAAGAACTGGGATCGATTTAATCGACTGTATTACTCACACCAAATTTTCAGCCTTATGTTCTTATAGATAACATTAATAAAAATGTAATTCTTACATTATAAATACTGTCGCACCCGTTATATATATATTTTGAGTTCAAATCCAGCTGAGGCCAACTTTGTTCTTTATTCTCCAGTGGCCGATAGACAAAGTACGAGTCAAGAGTTGGGACAATGAAATCAGTAGGATTGTATCTGTGTAAGAAAATTATCAAAGCAGCGGAGCGACAAAATCAATAGGGCATGGTAAAAAAAAAATACTTTGCGGTATTTCTGTTATAGTCTAAGTTCAAATCCAACTGTAGGTAATAACTACTGATATAGTGTGGAAACATTAAACAATTAGATCTTCCCCTAAATTTTCGATCATTGTGTCTATGATAGAAGTTATTGTTAAAAGGGCACATTAGACGACAGAAACGATACGGCGACGACGATTTGTGCTCCGGAGTATAAATGCCGTCAGGGTCGGCAAAATAAGCACCAGTAATGCATTAAAGTTCGATTAAGTCACATATTCATCCTCACCCCTAATTTGTGGTTTTGTACCGAACAATATAAAAAAATTATTATATTAATACAAAAATATCGGTATCCGTAATATACAGATATATATTGCCGTGTCATCATTATATACACACATATATATATGACAGTATCAAAATCAGACACACATTTACATATAAACACACATAAATACACATTTACATATACACATACATACACTCACGCATGTATACATAAACACACACACTCGTGCACATACATCACATATCATATATTATCAGTAATTAATTTCCCATATGTCTGCACATTTTTTCATGTTTATATTGTAAATGAAAAAAGTACCATTATAGCTATATATATATTTTTTTGTACAATGAAAATAAACTTTACATGGCAGTTGTAATTGGAGAATCAAACAAGTGTTGTATATATAATCAGTAATATGGCTGTCACAGACCTGCTGAAACATCGAGGGAACGGCGGTAGACCCTGGGTGGAAACTGTTGACCGGTTATTGGTATTCCAGTCCATGATGAAATCAGTTGAAACACACAGTAACTATAACAAAATAAATTACTACAGTAATATAAAACTGAAATATTAAATAAAGTTTTTCTTCTATAATTGGTGATATAAGTTGCGTATCCCAGAAAGTTTAGCCTGGTTTCTTTTCTTTGGCGTATGCAAAGTAGGTGGGAGGGGTTTCGTAAAGACTCCGGTTTTGGTGACTTGGTAAAGCCGGACAAACACTACTTCCGCTACCTAGTGCCAATTGTCGCAACTGACACTAACTTCGTGTATTTGGGTGTGAGAAATTTTCTAGAGAAGTATAAAATAGGCCATTGATACAAGTCTCCCAAGTGTAATAAAGAATTCATTATTTTGAGGGTTGTGTTGTATGTAACTCGTTTGTCTTCAGTTAGAAAGCGTTTTTCCTGCTGTTCATTAAATGTTTAACGCGAACATTAATTGATCGTTAAAGATTGTGCTTTGTTAATCAAATACTGCATGTCTTTGTGAAGTTATCCGTTTCAACAGCTGGTTCTTCATAATTTTGTTCAAGTACATTATGAGCATCATCATCATTTAATATTCCATCCTCCATGTTAGCATGGATTGGAATTTTAAGGAGTAATGTATTTTTACATGTTTATTTCTCTAGCTCATAATGGGTTGGAAGAGTGTGTAAATTTAGATATTTGCACGAAGTGAGTTGTGTAATGTTGCTAGAACACCATATCTACATTACTGCAAGATTAAGTTGTTAGGATATTTAACATTATCACCTGTATTAATCAAACTGTTTGATATTTTACACTGGTGACAAGTGCTTCCAATTTTTTCTCGTGTCCTTCTTTTCCATCTTCACAGAAGTTATATAATTAAATTATTTTCCCATTATTGTGGAGACTTTCTGAGAAACTTTTTCTCATCTCTTGGATACTGCTCAATAACTGTACAGGTTCATTTGTTGTTTGTGAACCTTGCAACATGGCCTGCCTAGTTATAATATGGCTATCTCAGATCAGCAGCAAACCATGCTGACAGAGATGGACACCTATAGCTCAGAAATAGGCCATAAGACAAACTGTATGGAACCAAAATATGTGCTGTCAGAAAACATAAAACAGAACCAAATAGAAGTGGAGAAGTGATGAAATCAAGGAGGTATAGAAGTATGCCTGTTTGGGGCATACTCTTAATATGTACCAAGGCCTGGGTACTGAAATCTCAAGAATAAGGTGAAGATGGAAGGTGTTTAAATCAATAAAAGATGTGCTCAAAACAAGGCAGAACAAGACCCTGTGTACTAGTCTCTTCAGTGACACTGTCCTACCTGCACTCATATACACTTGTGAGACATGTAATCAAAGAAGAATTTTGATTGGCTATAACACACAGGGTCATGGAAAGCTCCATAATAAGAATATTCATTTTGAGAGCATATCTGAAATGAAGTAATTTGAGAAAAGAATGATTGTTGAACATATTGCACAAGCAGCAAGCTGGCAGAATTGTTAGCACACTGGGCAAAATGCTCAGCAGCATTTTGTCTGTCTTTACATTCTGCGTTCAAATTCCACCAAGGTCATCTTTGCCTTTCATCCTTTTGGGGTTGATAAAATAAGTACCAGTTGAACACTGGGGTTGACGTAATTGACTTACTCCCTCCCCAAAATTGCTGGCCTTATGCCTAAGTTTGAAATCAATATTACAACTATTGCAATTAGCCTCTATACAGCTTATAATTCTACTCATGATTAGCTTACCTAGCCAACAGAAACATTTCTTTCTTATTAACTAGTGGGGTTTGTAGGAGGAAGAGCAACTTGATGTTAGCACATGTTCTAACAATATACAAATGCACAAATTTGTGAAATCACTCTCACCTGTATGAGAGAAAGCATAATTAAGCAAAGTAAGAAAATATCTAGCCCTCTTCCAGGATGTTGAAGCTGACTTGTAGGTTAGATTTGTGGAGATAGATAAAAGTAGATGGGTTCTTTTTTTTAGTTAGTATCCTACAATAGGACACCTTAATTACAAAATCAAAATAAATATCTATTTTCAAGGCAAGAGTAGATTTTATTATTGCGATTATTATATCCCAACTTTTGTTATATTCTTTGTTTCTTTTTTTGATTAGAATTTTTTATGAGAAAAAAGACAATTTATAAAGATTAACAGTAAAAATAATTTTTAACTCCCCCCTCCCCCGAAAATATGTAATTAGTAGAGAAATAAGCAAAATGAAGCAGTATGTACATATTTTCAGTAATATACCTCACCAGGCTTTAGATAAAGCATTTGATATCAAATTTTGAGAGTAAAATACAGTAAGGATAATGAGAAGGGGTGCATTAAATGAGTTTGTGCTGACAGAACACAGCTGGAAAGGTTGAAATAGAAGTTATGACAGGTTTTCTTTGTAACTTATGCAGGCTGTGCCCCTGAGTTTTGCAGGATCTCTGACTGGAGAGATCAATGCAGTTTATATTCAGCTTAAACGTCTACAAGTTGATGCCTGCAGGAAAAAATGTGGGCATGGAAGAAATTCCAGAGAGAGTAGGAGGGTCAGGTGGGCATGGGTGGAGGTAGAAAGCAGTTAACTGTTTCAGGAGTACAAAGTCCATTGTAGTCACAATGAGTGGAGTTAGAAAGTCTGTGGACCAGTTATTGTAATGTGCTCGGGAGTAAATCTTAGCCAATCAGTAGGCTGGTCTTCTTTTGGGTGCTGTTGAGGTTGTTTGTGTAACAACTGCAGTGTCCAGATGTGGGAATAGTACTCTGTTTGTATGCTAGTAGTTGCAATATTCTGGTGTGTGTAAGGTTACCTCACATATTTTTTATTATTTTATGTACAGAATGTTTATGTGCATACTAACTGCACATATCCCTAGATTTGTGTGCAGTACAGTCTTTAGTGTATGATGCACTTTTACCTAGTGGATATCAGCAATTCTTTAGGGCAGAGGTCTAGCATTTCAAGAAAATTTGAAGCTTTTATAATGGATGTAGTGTTGTGTCATTGTTATATGCAGTGACTGTCTCTTAGTACTAGTTAATAAGAACTGATTTTGTATCTCTAAAGCTTTTAGTCAGAGAGATGATGCATATCTCATGACAAATAGCTATGCTGAATATAAATGCATGTTTGCAGAATATTAAGGAAAGATAACTGTGTCATCTGCATCAGAATATGTACAATTAGAGGTAATAGGTTGGTAATGTAGAAAAAGAAGAGTGTAGGAGATATAGTGGAACTCAAATGAACACAAGAATTAATATAATGTGATGGGGGAAAGAAATCCCTATCAACATAAATCAATATAGAGTGGTTTGACAGCTAATAGGGCATTACAATAAGTAGTGAGTTTTGTTAGGTTATCACACCAGACTAACTTTTTTTTCACTGAAGTTCTTAAAGAGGAAAGAACAATACTGAATCTGGCTTCCCAGAAACTGGTTACCACAGAGAAGAGACTCTTTAGAATGTGACACAAATTATAAAGAACCTCTAAGTCATCATTATCATTTAACGACTGCTGTTCGTGCTGGCATGAGTTGGATTTGGCAAGGTTTCTATGGCTGGATGCCCTTCCTAATGCCAACCACTCCGATAGAGTAATGGGTGCTTTTATGTGTCACCAGCATGTGTGCCAGTTGCATGACACTAGTATCTACCATGACTATAATTTCACTTGGTTTGATGGGCCTCCTACTTAAGCACAGTGTATTGCCAAAGGTCTCAGTTATTTATCATTGCCTAAAGAAATTTGTAACTACTGAATTTACTGGAAACTATTGAATTAACAATGATTTCAAATTCTGGCACAAGGCCAGCAATTTCAGGGGATGGGGTAAGTCGAGTACATTAACCCCAGTGCTCAGCTGGTACTTATGTTCTTGATCCCAAAAGGATGAAAGGCAAAGTCAACCTCAGTGGAATTTAAATTCAGGACATAAGTACAGATGAAATGCCACTAAGCATTTTGCCTGGCATGCTAATGATTTTGCCAGCTTTCCACCTTAACTATTAAATTAATATTAATTGGTTTCTCACATATGCACAAGGTCATATATTTTAGAAGAAGGAAACAATTATATTGATCAGACTGAAATCTACTGACTTAGTAATTGACTGATATATATATTATCTATCCTAGAAGAATGAACAGCAAAATTGTCTTTGAGGGATTCAAACTCAGATGTTAAGAACTGCAACTAAATACTAAAAAGCTTTTAATTATTTAATTCTTGCAATAAATAACAACAATATTTCCAATGTATAATTCTTGGGAAGACAAGTGGTAGTCAGCATAAATAGAAGTCTATATAGAAAAGCAAATTATTAGGCATGCCAATTTGCCATGAGTAGAAGATATGGTTAATGTTTCTGGCAGAATTTTATGAAAGAATCTTACAGTCTCTGATGAAAGGTTCTACATGAATGATTATGTTTTTTGCTCATGGTAACCTAGCATGAGTCATTTTCATCATGTTGATCATGTATTCAAAAGACAAATCAATATTTGTAAACATGATGCAAGTAAACAAAGACATTTTCAAAAACAAAAACTTAATATTTTCAATATTTTATTGGAATATTCATTTCATTTATTAAATAAGAAACAATTAGAAAAATAAACGCAAACCATATATATATATATATATATATATATATATATATATATATACACATTTTGAATAATCTGTATAACAGATTGTAAGATGATAATATTGCCAAATAAAAAAGAGAAAAAATGTTCTCATTTTTGTAATGGTCTTAATTTGAAAATCCTTTCTCACTTTAATTTAACAGTATTATAATTATCTTCATTATTTTCTTAAAAACATTTTATTATAATTTTTTTAAAAAATAAATTCAGTAACAAAGCATTTATATTAAACTGGAGAATGATTGTTGATATCAATATAAATTATAATCATATTAATATAAATTTTTCTTTCGTCTTCTTATCACCATGAAAACCATCTTATATAAATTAGCACCCTAAAATGTAAGAGTTAAAGCTAGTAGAGATGACAGTGTATTAACGTATGCTGTAAAAATGTTGGCAGTAAATATCCCATCAATGGTTGATTGGTGAAGTCAAATGTTGATGGACCTGTTCACTCGAGTTGTAAATAGGTACCATACGATGATATACTTTATCACAAATAAAATACATGCACGACTATTTTATTAGCTTGAAGTGCTGGGCTTAAATCTTCACCTGGCCTTAGTGAAAGCAGTAAGAAACCACACTAGTTCCTAAAGCATTTGGTAAAAATAAAATATTTGGAGCTACCCAACAACTCAATGACACTAATGTAATAATGACACAGGGTGGTATCTTATCTTCTACTTGATGCAGTTATTAGACTGTGGCTATACGGAGGCACAACCTTGAAGGGTTTTAATCAAACAAGTTGATTCCAGTACTTATTTTTTAAGCCTGGTATTTATTCTATTAGTCTGTTTTGCCAAACTGCTAAGATATGGGGACATAAACAAACCAACACCAGTTGTCAAGTGGTGAAGGAGGACGAACACAAAGACATACAGCCACTTCTTCATTTTTGTTCATATAAAAAATACATTTTTCATCTCTTAAAAGACAGAACATTTTCATATTATCAATGAAACAGAAAATAATGTGACATTTTCCAGTATTTACGAAACACTTTCATATCAAAAGAATAAACAAACAAAAAAACCCTATTTCTCCATACAGGATAAGAATATGGAATATACTGGAAATGTATTGGGAACATATAACTTAGACACAAGAGAATATTTATGGAACTTTTGTCTAAGCTGGCATGGAAACCCAATTCTTCAGATATATTGCCTTAATATTTTTGAAACAATTAGAGGAACACAGAATAAATATGGCTGTAAGTTTAAGATCATTTAGAATCACATGGTTTGGGTTCCATCCAATAGTGCAGTACCTTGGGCAAGTATTTTCTCTCATAGCCTCAAGTAGATCCAAGCCTTGCGAGAGAATTTGTAAAGATGGAAACTGTTCAGAAGCCTGTCGGATGGACTTTACTTATATCAGGATGGCAGATTTAATCACCATTACATGGCCCAGGTGCAAGTATTTGGTCCCAGTGTTCAGTCTGAGATAAACTCAATACCTTAATGTACTGCTTTCTACTGTCGTAACCTATATGTTGCAATTTTTCCTCACCTCATGAATCTGGGAAGCCTTGCAAAAGGTCACAAGCAATGCCATTATAGATTAATGCTAACTATTCATCTTTGAAGTAAGAGTGGAAGCTTATTCAAACTATACCAAACTGAGTTTAAAATGGTTATAAATCTTGGATGGGCTTTGAAAATCTGCACATTTACATATTGCTGTGCTGTTTTATAGTTGAGAGGTCATCCTATTGATAACCACTGAACTTAAAATAAGAATGCCTCCAATTATCAGTTAAACAGACTTCAGTAAAGTTTACAAAGATGACACTATGGTCACTTGTCCAGCTCGCATCATTTTGTGAAATTCTCCTTCATTCTATGAAGGCATTAAAAATCTTTATATAATGATTTCATTTAATTTTAAAATCTTCCATTTACACATTATCTGGAATACAAACTGGAACCAAGCTTTTACACATTTTCGTATGCACACACTCATACATATCTCCCATCCATATGCACTTATATGTGTATGTATGTGTGTGTATATATATATATATATATATACCGGAGTAAGCACATAAAATGTGCAACAAGGTGGAAAAAAGAGTACTCAAATACCACACACACACACAAACACATACTGTATATACACACAAAGAATAATGATTTCTCGTTAAACTTCATCTGTCAAATCAAGTTCAGAACTAATAAGTTTGTCTTCATCTTCATCATAAATGCGAGAATTATCCAGTAGTTTGTGTGTTTTGACGTTCTTCTGAGGTAGTTTACATTTTTTGAAGCAGGTGAATTTGTCGTCTTTGTACAAAGTATACATTGAACAGCATGAAATGAGGATACTAACAGCCGCAACAATACTCATTGAAATGAAACCATACACATAAAACCTAGGAAAATAAAATAGAAAACATTATAATTAAATAAATGAGTTTTTGAAAAAGGGTCTCTATTATTTTTTTTTTCAGCATTGCTATGACTATAGATTTGGTTAAAAAAAACACACACTGCTGTCCATTTATACACTGATAATCTTCAAAATGGGAAGCTGGTATTTTGTCAACTAAACTATATGAAAAAGATAGAGGGACCTCTCAACTGTGTGTGTGTGTGTGTGTGTGTGTGTGTGTGTGCATGTGTGCAAGCCATGTAAGTCTGGTATTCAGTGAATGGAAAATCCAGGTTTGAATCACTATGTAATTTGGCATCAAGTATTGCAAAATACTCAAATGATGAGCCAATAAGAAAGCATAGTTACTTGACCAGCTAAAATCTTCCTCAAATCACATCCTACTACCTTTAAAAAACACAAAAGGTTACATGCTTTTATATATCTTTAATGTCAAATATGTTTTCTTTACACTGTAGACAGATTTGAATATAATTTTATTTAAAATGAGGTAGTTTTGGTGAAGGATTGTATGGTATAACTTTAAAGGGATTTGTTGTGTAAGGCAAGAAGGTACAAAGTAAATTACAAAAGGAAAAGCAAACAAAACAAAGTTACAGTTCCACCTTGTATTTCTATATTTCGGGTGAAGAAGGGGTCCTTACCCTGAACTACAGAAATACAAGGTAAAACTGCAACAGTAAGACATTGGCGTATAGTGACACAAATATTCAAATTATGGTAGATGTCATTCTGTATATAAAAAGAATAGAGTTACCTGTATTCCTTCGTTCTGTCCACAATTAAATGCTTATGTTGTATAATCTTTTGGGCAAGGCAATTACTGGCTATAATTAATAAAACCAAATTATAGATTATAATCAGCCAAAATACAAAAAAAAGTGAACTATTTTTTGTACTCAAACTTTCAACAACACTATCTTACTTCAAAACACAAAGCTAGAGAGAGGAGAAAGGGAATTAAGACAAGAGAGAGAGAGAGAGGAGAAAAAGGAAAGGAAAATATATGAATAAAAGGTACAAAAGTTTACATATGATACAAAACAATGTTACTTAACTATTGGAAATCTTTATAAAATTTAAGGCAATACTGATTATTAAATTTAAAGTCACCTCCACCCTTAGTACTCCAGCATTAACTACAACCATGAGTACTATCAATCCTTCTGATAGACATACAAAATAACAATGTAGCCTATGAATTTACCACCCCACATGACAATTGCCGAGATCAAACAATATCTTGTACTTATGAAATAGGTTATAATCTTGGCATAATAAATAAACCAGTAGACATTCCTACTGTTAATTATTCAACAGTAAAATGATATCTGCAGTCAAGCCAGCTGAGGTAAACAGACTTGAGTGCTTTCTAAGAGTCTTAGCACAAAGGTTGTAATAAGCTTAACCCATGATCATACAAGCCAGTAGTTCACGACCAGTTTTTTTTTTTTGAATTCACAAATAATGTGTCTATTAACAGATATTAAAAAAAAAGAGGAAATAAAAAGCTATGGGAATTCACCTTGAAAAATATGTTTGGAATAAGCTGAAGATATAATACATCTTCCAGTAATATGATCACAGCCACAAGCAGCAGGGCACATACAGACATGTTTACATTGGTCACCATAGAAACCAAAAGGACAGCCTATAAATGAAGGATAATTTCAAGCATTAAAAACATCATAAAACTAAATCAACTGTGGTTAAAAGAAAACATGCAGCTCATTGGTTCTTAACAATTTTCTTGTGACATAATGATTATGTTTTGCCCAATGGTTAGCTTTGAGATAATAGCGAACTTGACACTGAAATCCAAGAAAAAGGACAGCTTTGGAATACTGGTGTGCATTAAAGTGTAGCTTCTAATAAAGTGACCGCAGAATATTAATATGCTTTGAAATACAGCTCAGCACAGGACTTAGAATTTTCAGCTACTTGCATCTCTGACTAACATAACAACTTCCTAAACATAGCATTGCATTGATGACATCAATCTCAACTTATCTCTTTGAAGTCATCATTCTCAGTAACTTCAATGCATAAGACTATTTTTAACATTTGCACTTCTCACACACTAACTCTACATAAAGGCTGGATTGTTTACACTCCTGATCTGTCTGTACTCATTAAGCTTCATCACTGATTCATATCTTTGACCGAGTACACCAGTGTACATATGTTTACTTTGTCATTACTATCCCTGCTTCACTGGATCATCCGACTATTGTATAGTTAAGGTAGTACAATTACGGTCTCTGAATGCACAAAATCTGAACTTGATCCATTTGATGCTCCATATTAAAGGGTTAATATCTACCAGTTCTAAGCTAACAAATACCATCTTCATAGGTATGTTCTTTCATCATCATCATCATCATCATTTAACGTCCACTTTCCATGCTAGCATGGGTTGGACGATTTGACTGAGGACTGGTGAACCAGGTGGCTACACCAGGCTCCAATCTGATTTGGCAGAGTTTCTACAGCTGGATGCCCTTCCTAACGCCAACCACTCCGAGAGTGTAGTGGATACTTTTACGTGCCACCGGCACGAAGGCCAGTCAGGAGGTACTGGCAACGGCCACGTTCTTTCCAAATGGTAATAGAAACAAAACCTTTTATGTGAATTGTTATACTGATTGAAGTGATCAAATGTACACCTACTTTGATTTCAGCATGTTGGTCTCATGACACAAAGGTAAACTGAGCGTGTGTTCTGTATCATAGCTTGCTAAAAGTAGTAGCCAAACATTCCTCTTTAAAGGACAAATTGAATAATGTAGTCTGAGGCGTACTGTGTCTGAATAATCAAGATAGTCAAGATTGAAATACTTTTGATCATAGATCTGCTTGATCAAAATTAACCTGGGGCTAAAACAATAGCAACAACAACAAGTGTCTACAATGTAGCATACCACCCAAATGGTTGTGAAGTGTTCTAGAATCAAGAGACTTAGCAAAATCTTCCTACTGTTCATTTCTCAACCAAGACAGCTCTAGTAGAAACTTCCAGTTGACACAGCTACCACATTTGTTGCTTGGTTTTTAATTTTTTTTATTTATTACTTTGGTTTGGAGGAAGGGTCTGTATCCATGACTTCGGAAAGCTCTCCAAAACTAGTACAGAGATAATATTGATGTTCATCTTGGAAAAGTTCCAATTTAAAGGTTGCAGGAAAGAAATGTGCAGAGAGGGATTTCTAGTAGACCAATGTTCTGGGGAGGAAAGAGAGAGAATGGTGGACAGAGAGAATGGACTGCCAAGTGAGTGAGATGTGCTTGAGTAGAGGTGGTACAAAATCAGAAAACTCAGAGGACTAAAGGGCTGTTGTACTTAACACTGTATACATGCAATAAATCTTTGAAACTCTATTGGTGGTCAGCAATATATTTTAAAATGGGATCAACAGAAGTCAGTAGGTCTTAACATAGCAGAAAGATGATCAATGTAATTGACTTCTTACTATCTTCAAAGAAGGTACTACAAAAATCACTAAAGTAGTTTTTATGTTCAATTAGCTCAATGTACTATTGAAATGTAGCTCAACAAACTCATTACAATCTTTGAAATGGGGATCACATAACTCATTAATTATATGGCAACATACTTTACAATAAAAATGAATTGACCATGGTTAGAACTGCACTCATACGCTGATGTTAAACTCAAACAAACAAGATAGACATCTAAATATTTGTACACTAATTATTAAAAAATTATGAGTTCTTTCTGAATATCTAATTAGCCATATCCATGCTTTCTTAAGTAAATGTAATCAACAAATTCCACAACAACTATGATCAGTTGGAACAGAAATGAGGCTATTACACAACTATAATAAAAACAATGAAGTTACCTTCTTGACAAAATTCTCCAACAAATCCAGGTGGACATGTACAGGCACCAGTAGAAAGATCACAAGTAGAATTATGTTGACAGAGACAAAGTTGACTGCAGTTGACTCCATATCTGCCATGTGGACAAGGAATATGACAATCATCCCCCATCCATCCTTCAGTACAAAGACAACCAGCTAATAATGATAAAATACGAACAATTAAATCAATATTTTGAGCAATAATTCTTTTTAATTTTGGTACAAGGTCAACAATTTTGAGGGGAAAGTGAAGTCAATAACATCAACCCCAGTACTCAACTGGTACTTATTTTATTGACCACTAAAGGATAAAATACTAAGTTGACATTGGCAGCATTTGAACTCAGAATGTAAAAAGCAGAAAGAAATGCTGCTAAGCATTTTGTCTGGTGCAATAATGGTTCTGCCAGTTTGCTGCCTTATTCTGAGCGATAATAATAATGAATTCTTTTGACAAGGCACAAAATGAAATTTTGTAATAGACAAGATGTAGTTAAGTCAATCAACATCAGTATAATACTGCTATTTATCTCATCAAAACTAGAGAGATGAAATGCTGAAACCTCTCATGATTTGATCTCAGAATCTAGAACTAATCTAATTTCTGTAAGGCATTTAGTTCAATACTTGTTTCTTTTACCTTGATGTCTTTTTGGTTATAATGATAACAGCATATTCCTAACTAAGCATAATCATGCTGTATTTTAGTGAAGAAACAAATGGGATATTGTGATCCAAATGTCTTTCTATGAGTGTTAATAGTATTAAGTATTAATTTGAACAGGTGATATTTATATGCAAATTAAAAAGAAAAAAATTACAGTGATACAGTATTTTCATTTCCTTTACATTATTAAATAAAAAAATGTTGGAAATAATCAACAGTAGCTGGAAAAGTATATGAGCATGAATGTCCTTTAAGTTACATTTGTGTGCAACACTTAATACTGGATAAAAAGACTAGTAGAAACAGCAGTCAAATCTCACTCAAATTACACCGCACTGTCTAAAAAACAAAAGCACACATTGGCTAATGCAAACTTAAATTGTCTGAGATTCAGTTGAATTAGGTACTTAAGTTGAAGCACCAAATCTGTCTCGAAGTAAGGTGAATAAAATCAAAATAAGCAACAGGATATCAAGTACAACCATTTCAAGTGGCTCCGTTTAATTGAACAATGCAATCATTACATTAATTTAAATGCAGTACCATATTCAGCTGCACAATAAATAAATAGAATCTTAACCAGTCGAACTCATTAATATAATTTTTCTCAAATATTTTAACAGAGCAAGAAAATGGAGGTAATTCATGTTGTCGCTATTGTAGCTAAGAATACACTACACTTCCAAGAATCGCATGAAGCCTATTGGAGTCATAGTGTTGTAAAGGATTGTAATTCATTTCTAATTCATTTATCTCTTTACCAACTACTAAATCTACGACTAGAAGACTGTGTCTGTTATGAATAAAGGACAAGAGTGAGTTGACAGCTCATGATTAGGTATGGTCAAAAATATTGTCATGTTTATCTCTTTTCCTCAGGGAGGAAAGAAGACATTAGCAGTAGTCAATTGGATATAAAGTAACTGTCTATAAAAAGAGGCTGGGTGGGGGAAGACTTTAAATCATGATGTTAATTACCAGTTAAAGGAGCAAGACGCTAAAAAACCTAAGATGTTAATACAGTGGAAATTTTATTTTGGTGCACTATGGGTGATTGTTTAAAATCAATAATTGTTATGTTGTTATGTTGTATAAAAAATAAAATTCAAGATTTACAAAAATGATATCATAACCAAAATAGGTAAAATGTGTGTATATATCAATTTTCAACATTAAAAAGGAATGATTACATAGAATCAGCATAATATTGATTCATGTACTTAATTATTTACTTAACTGGTTTCTATAAAGACTATTCAGGACATTTACTTATGGAATACTGGAAAGATAAACATGCTATCTATATATTAATTTTAATTCATGAATCAGAAAAAAATTAAGATGTGTTCAGATATACACACATTTATATATGTTCAGATACATACACATTTATACATATACAAATATTTATACGTTTATATATATATATATATATATATATATATATATATATATATAGTATAACCATCTCGCATAGACTTAAGTAACTGAAAATAATGTTAATAGTAGTTATGCTCCTGGTTGCAATTTCAGAATTAAATCCCACTGTCTGTTATTAGGCTGATGTCTAATCTAAAACATAATTAATAAATGTACAATCAAAACTGAGGCTGATAACTTTATATATAGAGGATGTTTGATAAATATGAAAAAATGTATCAATAACCATTTTTCATCTTTTAGACTCAAACAAAAAGCCAATTGTACATCCTTATCTAGCAAGGTTTGGGAACTGAAGGAAAGCAGGATCGAGTGTAGCCTTAAATGGGATTTAATATGGAGAGCGCAGCCTTATAGAGATAATCAATACGGGTGTGAGCTATGCTCTATGGATATTTATGAGATTTTTAAGTATAGGGAAAAGAACAACCTGATTAATAATAGGTTAAACCTAAGGGTATCATGTATGTATAACATCACCCGTAGATTTAAGTATTTTCGAAACTAACAATTATCGGTGCCATACTTGACAACTCCTGCCTAGTTAGTCTGACTTCATCCTATTTTGGTGATTACACTATTTTCGTTCCTATGATGTTCTACCCTACTGATCATATTATGTATATTTGTAGTGACTTTGTAAAAATAAGTCTCCTTTTAACTAAATTATATACCCCACAGAAACTATAAAATCATACATACAATAGCACCTGTAACATTACAAGTTACAAAATCTCTTCAGTCTGAATACCTTTAACTGTCCTCACTACATCCATACCTATTACCCCCACTTTTCAGGTTACCTTTATCTCTCCCCTACCTCAAATGTTAATCCCCTGTCTCTTTAAATGTAGGTTATATGTATTTCTTATTATTTTCTATAAATTCTTATTTTGATATCCTTACCTATTAACCTCTTATCCCTTATAAATTATTACTTTTCTTGCTCTTAAATAGATATTTTTCAGTTACTTAAGTCTATGCGAGATGATTATACTATATCCATATAAACGTATAAATATTTGTGTATGTGTATATGTGCACATATATAAATGAGTGTGTATCTGTACATGTCTTTATTTTTTTCTGATACATTGCTTACAATTAATTTATAGATAGCATGTTTATCTTTCCAGTTATTCAATAAGAAAATGCCCTGAGTAGTCTTTATAGAAACCACCTAATAAGTAATTAATTAAGTACATAAATGAATATTAAACTGATTCTATGTACTGCATCACTACTTGATATCCTGTTGGTTATTTTGATTTTATATATATATATATATATATATATATATATATATATATATATACACATATATATACACACATATACATATATATATACATACATCCCATGCAGTACCATGTAAAAGCACCTGTGTGGCACCACACAAAAGCACCTGTGCAGTGCCACATAAAAGCATCTATGCAGCACCACAAAAGTACCTGTGCAGCCCCACGTAAATGCGCCCAAGCAGTGCCATGTAAAATCACCTAGCATACTCTGTAAAGTGGTTGGCATTAGTAAGGGCATCCAAGCGTAGAAACCTTGCCAAATCAGACTGGAGTCTGATGCAGCTCCCCAGCTCTGGTCAAATCGTCAACCCATGCCAGTATGGACAATAGACATTAAATGATGATGATAATTAGAAGGCTGTTTGTTAAGACTGGTCAGAAAGTACTTTATTAACATTTGATGGATATTTGTCCTCATCTTGTTTGTTGTTAACACAAGATGAGGACAAATATCCATCAAATGTAAATAATGTACATAATTCCTCATCTCTTAAATATAGAACTGTGTGGTCAGAAGGTGATCATTAGTTTCACACCTATGGTCACTCTTTGACTGGCCATCACAAACAACCTTCTAAATATATTACTGCTATGTTTTAAAGTCTCCATTTTTGGGGGGGGGGGGATATACGAACTACTGAAGATATATTCATTCATTCGGTTTTCATTGTGCTTTGTGGCACTTGAGGTGACAGCAAGATCTTCCCACCTTCTAACACTGAAAGCATCCTTAACAGCTTGTTCCATAGTTGACCCTCTGCTTTTTAGATCTTTTATTGTTCTGCATCACATTTCCTTTGGTTGGCCATGTCTTCTTTTACCTTGTGGAACCCATTGCAAAGCGATCCTGGCAACAGACTCAACCCAACCATTTCCATCTCCTTGCTTCAACAGTTTCTCTTATTGGTTTCATGTTAGCCTTGGTATGTAGTTGGCTATTTGAGATCATATTTAGCTAGTAAACTTTCAAAATTTATATACACACATGCATACATACAAACACTTTTTCCTTGGTTAGTCTGGAGTGTCCATACTATTGTCTCATGAGGCATGTTCATTGAAGCAATTTTGAAATATTTCAAGAATGTTCTACGTACCTTCTGTACATTTCCCATGTTCACTGCAGTCATTTTCACATTTAACAGTTTGACACTGATCACCTGACCAGAAACCTGAACAGTTACAACGACCAAAGACACACTGACCATGTCCATTACAGTCAGTGGGATCACAAAGAGGTTCATGTACACACAGTATTGTTGACACCTCACGAGGACATCGAAACTTCTTATCACTACTAAATAAAAAGAAATAAAAAAAAATAAACAACATAAAAACCAAACAGAAAAAGAAAAGCAATTTTCACTCAAAATACATGTCATATAACATTGTAGGTTAATATTTACTGTTTCTCGTTATGATTTTAGATAATTGTTGGCAACAAAGGGATTCTTTGTCTTTGCCAAAACTAAATGATAGGAAACCTAATGCTGCATCTTTCACCTTTTAGTTATTTTTAGTCACTGGACTGTAGTCATGCTGGGGAACCATCTTGAAGGGCTTAGTTGAATAAATCAACTTTAGCACCTATTTTTTTAAAGTTGGGTACTTATTCTATTGG
This sequence comes from Octopus bimaculoides, assembly GCF_046866305.1. NCBI lineage: Eukaryota > Metazoa > Mollusca > Cephalopoda > Octopoda > Octopodidae > Octopus > Octopus bimaculoides. Next base: position 159,010,405 of record NC_142928.1, read on the forward strand.
AACCTTTTGTTGAACTGTTAAGTTATGGGCACATAAACAAACCAACACACACAAATATATTCATATACATACACATTTACACACATACATACATAATGAAACTGAGTCCTGGAAATGCTGTATATTCCACCCACATCATCATCATCATCATCATCGTTTAACGTCCGCTTTCCATGCTGGCATGGGTTGGACGATTTGACTGGGGACTGGCACTGGCAAACCAGATGGCTACACCAGACTCCAATCTGATCTGGCAGAGTTTCTACAGCTGGATGCCCTTCCTAACGCCAACCACTCCGAGAGTGTAGCGGGTGCTTTTATGTGCCACCGGTACGAAGGCCAGTCAGGTGGTACTGGCAACGACCACGCTCAAAATGGTGTATTTTACGTGCCACCAGCATGCACGATCTCGCTCGAATGTCTTTTTTACACGTTCCACCAGCACAAGTGCCAGGAAGGCGACGCTGGGCACAGGTGCCATCACGATCACACACACCACCTCAATGAACCAAACTACATCTCTTCATGCACTATATTTGTCTCTTCTTCATGCTTCTCTTGTAGCTCAACACTGCTTCGTTATCTTTCTCTCCTGTCCTCTCTACTGCTAAATGAATCATTGCTATCTTGCTGCTCCTCTACATACCTGTGTTAACTACTCACTGCATTGCCCTTCTCCTCCCCTCTGCTCCCTTACACTCTTATAAACTCTCTGCTCACTCTCCCTGTCCAATCTTCTGTATCATTTCACTGACATTCACCTTCTTGTACCTTGAGGATGTGGTAGATTTGGTAGATGGAAACTGAAAGAAGCCTGCCATGTGTATGTGTGTGTGTGCATGTGTGTATGTGTTGTGTACACTTGTGTAGACATGTGAAGGTTGTAAATGAACATCATTGTCATATTAGCAAGGAAGTTTGTTTCTGTGAAAAACCTGTCTGGCTACGGAGAAATATTACTTTGCTTGGAAACAAGCGAGGGTTAGTGACAAGAAGGTTATCTGGCTGTTGAAAATTTGCTTCAACAAATTCCATTTGGTCCATGCAGGCATGGTAAAATGGACATTAAACGACAATGATGATGCATAGTTGTCTCTTCAGTAAATTATGAAATACAAGGACATATATTTTTTTTAATTGTGTAGCATTTTTAATTTCAAAACTGAGACTAGGGTTACATCAAAGTTTTTCACTTACCACATATCTGATGGGTTGTTGACCAAAGTTCCATTCATTACAAGTGTAACTGAGCCACCACCATCTAAATTGATAGCATTGACTGCACCAAGGTCTTTCATGAGGTCAGCCAATTCATACAAATTGATGCTGTAAACACAGATGAGAAAATGTGTAAACTAGTAACAATAATAATAATATGAAATCAATCAAATATCAATAATGATACCAAAACAACAATGTTTTTTTAATACCAAAACTGGCATTTTTATAAAAGGTGTTTTTGAATAGTTGAAATATAAGCATTAATTTTCATTCCCAAAACTGATAATATTTTGACCATCTAATAACAACCCCAGCAACTATCTAATAATTCCTCAACAACAATCTTCTCCAATAACTATCTAGCAACACTTCTAATCTAACAACTCAAACAACACCTCTAGCATCTATTTAACAACTCCTCCAAAAGCTACACAGCAGTGAACTAATATATAATGAGTTATAATTTAGGTACAAAGCCAGCAGATTTGAGGGTAGCAAGTAAGTCAGTCATCTGTCCTTCCGTACTTGATTGACACTTTATTTTATGGACCCCAACAAAGATGAAAGATAAAGCTAACCTCAGTAGAATTTGAATTTAAGGTATAAATAACCAGAATATATATTGCAAGGCGTCTTTTTTCCTAGTCCTCTAAAGATTCTGCTAATCCATTTCCCTTAATAAACATATTATACTAAAACTCACTACAATAAAATAACTCCTCCAACCACTATCAATTTTACAGTTATTTTTAAGAGTTGTTACATGACTCAGAGTATGTAACTTGGTTACTGTTTTTCATCCAGTTTGATTCTCTACTATTTTCTCTTGCTTGATTAAATAGACACAAAATAGTATAAATGAGACAAAGGAACAAGAAATCAACTTTTGATTAATTAAGACAATGACCTGATTTTGATATTCAACTGATATATTTTGATTTCATTTACACATTTAATATCCTTGAGAAAAGCATGAACATCACATGTTTCTCTAAAAATATAGTTTTTTTTTTTACCTAATCAAGAAATTACCATAACAAATATGTAAGAAACAAAAGATTTTCTAATTACCCATGTTTGCCTGTTTCTCCATCTACTTGCACCATAATAACCCTGCCTTCTTTATCATGGCCAACAGCATTACGTGCAGATATCACAGATACAAATCTTTGAATATTACCTAATATATATATACATATATAAATAAAATGAAGAGAATTTGATTAAAAGAGAAGTGAAACAAAATATAAATATTCAGTTTAAAAGGCAAAGTAAAACTATGTTTTAATTTTGCTTTTAGCTTGATCAATATAGTACAAATGGTATATCTTAAAGCACACCGGAAAGAGTGAGGGCATGTCATTGATGAAGTCATGAATGGCAATTAAAAGACTTTGACAAACAACTGATTGTTATACCAGTATATTAAGCAATTAATCATCATCATCATCATTGTTTAATGTCCACTTTCCATGCTAGCATGGGTTGAACGATTTGACACCAGGCTCTAATTTGATCTGGCAGAGTTTCTACAGCTAGATGCCCTTCCTAACGCCAACCACTCCGAGTGTAGTTGGTGCTTTTATGTGCCACCGGCACGAAGGCCAGTCAGGCAGTACTGGCAACAGCCACGCTCAAATGGTGTTTTTTATGTGCCACCTGCACAGGCGCCAATCATTCAATCAATTAGTTAGCTGGCTAAATGATTAACCAATTGACTATCAATAAAGAAGTGGTATTAAACCAGTGTATGTGTTTATTATTATTAACATAATGACCCTCCCAAGATGCAAAAAAAAAAAAAAGGATTTGTTTTGATACACAATTTCATGTCAAAAACCTTGCAAATCAAATCCAAATATGAAGTTAAATTCATACAGACAGAGTAAAAATTCAAGAAAGTTCCAGTAGTGGTTCAAGCAGCTACTAAAATCTTTTACATAAAACTCTTATACAGGTACACAATCCTTTATCTGGAAATCTAAAATCCGGAAAGCCCCCAAAACTGAACTTTTTTGTGGAGGGTAGAGCATGTCATAACAGGGGTTGTTTGGTGTGCAAACAGCTGGCCACAGTGACCCAACTCACTCAGGTATGACATGGCAATACTTGGCAGGCTGGCCGCTATTTACTGCCAAGTGTCAGTTGTGGCCCAGCACTTGTAGAGAGAAAACGTCCATTTGCTGTTTGCTGTCTTCATGTTGTTTCTTGTGACTTTGTTTATAATTTACCCTGAAAATGTCAAAAAGAACTGCAGATACCCCAATGGATAACAGTGAGAAAAAGAAAAGGAAACATTTAGCATTATCAATAACGCAGAAAGCGGAATTACTACAGAAACTTAATTGTGGTGTGTCTGTGCGGCAGCTCACTGAAGAATATGGTGTTAGAACTAGCACTGTGTATGACTTAAAGAAATAGAAAGACAATTTACTGAAATTTAATAGCGAGAGTGATCACAAATTGATGAAAAAAAAAAAAGGATAACACTACATAGGGCAAAAAAATGAAGAACTTGACCATGCTAGAATGGATTCGACAATGAAGAAGGAAACGTATGCCACTGAATGGTTTGTTGGTCATGAAACAAGCTAGAATATATCATAAAGAATTGAACATTGAAGGAGAGTGTGAATATTCAGAAGGTTGGCTGCAGAAATTTAAGAAGCATCATGGTGTAAAATATCTGAAAATCTGTGGTGAAAAAGCTTCTGCTGGTTATGAAGCTGCAGAAAAATTACATAGACGGATTTGCCAAGACTGTATCTGATGAAAACCTTTCTCCTGAACAGCTTTGTACTGGTGCTACATTCCAAGAAAAGCCTTAATGGTAGATGAAACAGCACCAGAAGGTTTTAAGGATGCTAAGGAAAGGTCAACTGTTCTTGGATGTGTTAATGCAGCAGGCACACACAAGGTTAAGTTGGCAGTCATTGGAAAAAGCCAATGTCTGAAGTGTCTGAAAGGCATAGTTAATTTACCTGTGCATTATTATGCAAACAAGAAAGCATGGGTAACCCGAGGAATATTTTCTGATTGGTTCAATAATTACTTTGTACAAGTAGTACAAGCTTATTGCAAGTAAGCCGGACTGGAAGAAAACAAATTATTTTGTTCCTGGACAAATGCTTTGCACATCTCGCTGCTGAATTTCTTGTGTAAAGTAATGTTTTGGCTTTCACTTGCCTCCCAATGTGATATCTGTTTTACAGCTTTGTGACTAAGAAATTTTATGCTCCATGAAGAGCAACTGTCAAAATTATTTTTATGAGCGGTGTGCTTGATGCAGTCCATAAAAGAATAAGGATGCAAGACTACCTGAAAGAGTTCACTGTTAAGGATGCCATTTACTCAGTTGCAAATGCTTAGAATGATGTTAAATCAACAGAAACAATTCCTGACACAGAATTTGGCCAATAACAATGTTTGATGAAAACGACCCAAAAGATAACAAGTTCGGAGGATTTCGTGACACTAATGAGAAGATGGTATCAAAACTTGTAACTTATGCTAAAAGTTTATCGTGCAGAATTGTAAGTGATCAAGAAGACATTGAAGAAATGCAAAATATTGACAACGATGCACCTGTTGTGCATTCTTTGAGTGATGGGGAAATTGCTGAAATGGTGTTAAATATGGATAAGAATGAAGATCATAATGATGATGACACAGAGCACACAGGTGAAAAAATTCATACAGACGATGTGGTGAAAATTTGTGATCAGTTAAATGGCTGGCCTTGAACAACGTGCATTTATCAGTGAGCAACAGATTATAGGAGTTTACTCGATTAAAGAGACATTGCTTAGACAGAAACCTATGCTAATGAGACAGATGACACTTGAAATTTTTGAAAATGCCATCCTTTGTAATGCTACTTCATCCCGTTCCTGGCCTATCATCAGAGGTTTGCCAGCAACCTGATGATGACATTGGTAACACTGACGGACCCTGTTCTACAACTTAACTGCAGCTACATATTTAGCTTAGTTTGAACTAATTTATGGATCTAGCATATGAATAAATTGTAATACCATTTGTAGTCTTTCTTTATTCAAATTAGTGCGAATACTTATGTGTCTCTCTGCAGAAATATTATGGTAATGTGTATACTGGTACTTGTGGATCTTGTATTTTTGTTTTAAATTATCCCAAAATATGTATTTAGGTATTTGTGATCTTAATTATCTCACTATTTCATTTACCAGCATATTACTCTACAAATATTTATTTTTCCTTCTGATTGTGAGAACATATACATGTGCTTTTGTTACCATAGTAGGACATCTGTTCTGACGTCTAGTTTACAATCTGGGGGAGGCAGCTTTTGTTCTGAAATCTAGAAGAATAGGAAATTCAGAACACAACTGTCCACAAGGGTTCCAGATAAAGGCTTGTGTACCTGTAATTCTACTGTCTTTTGGGTGAAGGTGCTGATCCAATAGTAAAATGCGAGAACATGAGCTACATTTGTGTATTGTTGGGAGAAAAGATATCTTTTTGGAAGAACTCTAAAGTCAGGACAATAAAAATGTAGAAACAGTATTTGTAAACTAAAATTGAACGTGTTCCTATGTCTAACAGGAAAACTTAGCAAATTAAAATTTCTGGTGCAATTCTCCAAATCTTTTTTTCTTACATTCATGGTATCTACAATTACGATACTAACATCAATTAAACCTCTGACAGTTCTCATAAGTAGATCTATGTTGTGATAAGAATCTTATACTAAGACTCTTAAATTAACTACAGTAATCTTGAGCACGCTTATTCCTACAGAATCTCACACACCTAGTTTAATACAAACTAAACTAAAACAAAACAATCAAAATTTTTACTGATAGGGTTCGCAAATACTGTAATGTTTGCTTTAAGATTTGTTAGTAAATTAGTCTGAATTATTATTGTTCTTCCCTTGTCTTAATCCCTCTATCTCTGTTCTGAAGGTGACTGGGATTCAAAATCATTGGCATTAAAATGTACATTACTGTTAAATATTCATGAATTTTGAAGAGTGACCTGCTGAACACTACTAATGATTACTAGTTGATAAACTACCAACTCCTAGATGCAGCAAATAAAAGCAGTTACCAACCACATTTAAATATTGGTTTCACATTTTGGCACAAGCCCAGCAATTCCGGGGAGTAGGCAAGCTGATTATATCAACACAAGTGATCAATTGATGCCTTATTTTATTGACCCTGAAAGGATGAAAGGCAAAATTGACCATCATAGCATTTGAACTCAGAATGTATAGCCAGAAGAAATGCTACTAAGAATTTTCTCCAATGCGGTAATTATTCTGCACACTCGCCACCTTTAAAAATTGCTTTAAAATTTTGTCACAAGGTCAGCAATTTTGGGGAAAGAGCCAAGTCGATTACATTGGCCACAGTGTTCAACTGGTACTTATTTTATCAACCTTGAAAGGATAAAAGTCAAAGTTAACCTCAGTGGAATTTGAACTCAGAACGTAAAGATGAGCAAAATGCCACTAAAGCATTTCACCTGGCATGCTAACGATTCTGCCAGTTCACCACCTTATAAACCACACTTAAATATCATTAACAAGACAACTTTGTGAATGACAAGTAATTCTAACAGACAACTAATTTCCAGTCAAATAATTTAAGTTTAATAGTAAACAGTATCATCAGCAGAGATTCTGATTAATAACTACAATGTTATCAATAAAGTAACGGCAGTGTTAAAAAATAAATACTCTCCTTTTTTTATCATCGGTAAAGAACACATTTTATCCCAAGGGTAAGGAGAACAATTGTTTTTTATTATTTCCTTCAATTAAAATCAGTGGGCACAGCCTGTATAGATCATCTATGACTGGAGGATTGATAGGTTGATGTTAAGCTTGAACTTATGCAAGTTGACTTTTTGGTGAAGATATGGACAGGTCGGGAGTTGCAAAGGTTTATAGTCTTCTAAAGGAAATATTGGATAGTAACTGAATAGAGCATTTTATTATAGATGAAATACATTAGAAATATTGAGAGGAAGAGAAGCAAATACATAAGCAAGGTTTAGGTGGAGGTGATACTCTTGAGTTCTAATGGCATTGATAGAGAACCAAAAGGAAGAGATAATGTTGGTGGATTAATGACTGGCCCCATTAATGAGTTTGGTTAGGCAGATGACCTTCATTTCTATTTATTTATTTTCATGTGGGGTAATTTCAGCCTCAAGATAGACAGCAGTCTGTTGGCTGGATGAAGCAACCATAACTGTCTTTTTTCTCTTTATATGGTGACTTAATTTATCTTTATGAGCATACATTCATTGTCAGTTGTTATAACAACTGACAATGAATGTCAGGACTATAATGTTAGACTATTATACAATTTTGTTTAAAATAGAATTATTTATTGATAAATCCACACCCATTTCAACAAGACAGCAGTAGTATCAACAAGATTTGTGGTTTGAAGTTCCAGAACTTACCACTTTCTTGTGATTCAGAACATTCTAGTTTTGCACTTTCATCAACATACACATTTCCATCTCTAATAAGCCAGATAACACCACCAACAAGTTGAATAAAGTCTTTGGCAACAATATCTATTTCAGATAAATACCTGAAGAAGTAAAGCATATTAGAAAATTAAGAAACAGACATTTATAAACAGTGAATAGCTTTTGAAATACACTGTCAAATGCAGTACAATCAGTGTCAAAAATGACTTTAATGAGAACATATTTTCAAAAAGTAGAGTTAAGAATAACTAAATCAATTAGTAAATGGATGCACTGCTAACCTGCTAACCCACATGATACTGAATTCAATCCCTGTAGCTGTGCCTTTATTTTTTATTTCAAAATCAAGTGGTTAGTTATAAAATTTAGTATTTCCCTAAGGCTTGCTTGAATGCTCATTTCACTTGCTGCTAGACTTGTCCATACATCTATCTATTCGTCCAAACTTTCAAAGTCTATTGCTTTCACCATTTGGTTTTAAATACTAAATTCACTCCCTGATCTTACTGGAGTTCTTTCCTTTGGTTGTTTCCTTAAGGAATTAAACATCTTTTACAGTGGTATAAAATTCTAACCACACAGTTCTAATACCAGTACATAATATTCTAACATCCTACAATCACAACCATTGTACCTAATATTGTAACCTAATACCCTCAACCTACTGTCATAATTCATACATCACAGTAGACTAAGATGCTAACTTAACAGCTATAGTACCTCATAGAAAAGTGGTTGCTCCTCATACATGATACTGCAAGCCAAGACATCTTTAGTTACAAAACCTCTAGTTACAAAAACAATCACTATCTAAATGATTCTGACAAAAAAAATTTTAATCAATTAGAAAATTGGAATACAGTGAGAATGAATTTGATCTTTACTGGTATGGCAACAAACTCCAGACATATTTTTGGTTTTATTAGACCTTATCAGGAAAACATTGTTTTAACTGCATGTCTAATATGACTAGAGAAGTATACAAAATGTTTGAGATTTAAAACAGAATGGATATTTTCCCCTAGACACTTTTTAAAGCTATTACAGCGTTCTGAGTCCATTCCTCCAAATTTTATATACTCCTTAGGCATGTAAGCTTTGCAGTAAGTTAAACTATGTTTTGCTGAGGTGGTTCAATAAAACTGAAATATGTCTAAAGCTGCCATTATACTGTTAAAGACTAGACTTGCCCCATACTGCACTCTACATCATACAATAGGGTAGAATGATAACTATGAAGCTCATAGTTACTACATACACTAGTTAGCTCTCCAATATTACAGATATTTTCCTTACCCAAAATATAACATTCCATCTTTTGTAATACCAAAGTGAACATTCTGAATACCTCCTGAATCTTTAACAAGATGAGCATTACTCACAACATTACCTGTAAATATAAAATATAGAATGATTAAATATATGCTTTGATGCTTCATGTATCAAATATATGCATGTGTTTGGGCAGTTATACAAAACAAACAAGGAAAGACATAAAAATGTGAGAGTCAAGTGAGACTTGAAATTATCTTTTCTTGGTGTCTTAATATAATTATTCCTTTATTTCAAGCCTGCTAAAAAAATTTTTAAACACATGTTTTCCGAAAAGAAGACAGCTATTATGAAGGAGATAATCATTTCTTTATATTTGAAATTAAGGAATTATGAAGAAAAAAAGATAATTCATTTTTTTTCTTTACTTATTATGTTCTTACAGTTTCTAATTGGTGGTAATCATGTAAAGCACTATTTCATTCGTTTTAGAAACTGTCAGCATGATATAACCTATGAATTGTTAATTAAACATTTTATGAAGAGAGACATTTCATTAAAGATGAAAATAATAGCAACCTGGAGGAATTTCGTAATTTTTTCAAAATTTTTTTTCTTTTATAGAATGCTAATAATTAAGGAACTGAGACAAATGAGAGAATGTTTTTAGTGTTTATATAGAAAATAGCTGTTTCAAGGGGAATTCTATAGAAGCCAATAATTTCAGTTTAACTTACAACAACTCTATGAATTATTTTGCAATATAGTCTTTGCAGTGTGTACAACTATTTCAAATTGTTATTTCTTAATAGAAATCCATCATGTATGAAGTCAAATGGGCACCTATACATAAATAGATGGACCTAGACCTTTATGAACAATTTAAAATGGATTCTTGTGAAATCACAGGAAAATTTTTTATTTTTTATTAATTACATTAGTGCTCTTGTATTCACATTAAATTAAAAGTTCTTATGACAGTGTCTCAGCTTTTATATGGAACAATCAAAAACAAAATCTGGTAAAATAAGTCAAAACAGAATTTTCTCTAATCAGTTTCAGAGCTACACATAATAAATATCAAAGCATTAATGTCATAAGCTTATGGTTTTTCCATCTACTTTTTCCATGGTGTTATGGGTTTCATGAGATTTTTGGCGGCAGTATGCAGACATGAACTCTTACTTGTTTTCAAGTAACTTACTTTATGTTTTCAGATGTTTAACTGCTGTTAGATGATTTTGTTTACAAGAGGCATAAACAATGCCTTCATTGACAAAATGGTGTCAATGTGAAAAAATATGGAGACGCTCACACACATACCTATATATACTCTGTGTGTGTGTGTGTGTGTGTGTGTGTGTGTGTGTGTGTGCATGCGTGCATGTATATCTCATCATCATCATAATTTTAATGTCCACTTTTCCATGTATACGAGGGTTGGGATGGAATTTATTGTGGCAGATTTTTCTATGGCTAGATACTCTTCCTGTCACCAACTTTCACCTGTATTCAAGTAAGGTAATATTCCTTCATGGCCAGATATGTTTTCATGGAAGATTGGAAACAAAGGACACTGCTTGTATGATGCAAAGTCAAAACAAGGAAATGCTAACATATACACACATGCACAAACATATACATATATATAAATATGAATATACTTGATAGGATTTTTAGTTTCCACCTATCAAACTCACTCATAAGGCTTTGGTTGGCCTGAGACCTATAGTGCCACTTACACATACACACAGACACAGAACAGTCTTCCTTACAGTTTCACTCACAGCACTGGTTATCCCGAGGATATAGAAGGTACTTGTCTAAGGTGTATCACAGAAGGAACAAACCTAAAGTCATATAATTGCAAAGTTAACTTCTAAATCACATGCTCAAGCCTGCACCTTAGGCATAATCTTTTATCTTTTACTTGTTTCAGTCATTAGATGGCAACCATGCTGGGGTACAGGCATCAGCAAAAGAAACACATCAAGTTCTCACATTGTTATTTCCTTTTGTCACTTCGTATATCTGTTCAAATGCCCACCCAACTATATTAAAAAAATAAAATTACATTTACAGTCCAATAAGGTAACTGATTGCTGTTTGTAGGAAAGTCAAATGTACTTTATATGCAACATGAATGGAAAATAAATGTTGGATAAAAGTGTGGCATTAGCTGATGGTTGCAGAGAATGAAAATTTGACACAACTATGAACACTAGATGCTATGTTAATGACTGGAAATAAAATCTGTCATCAAGTTAATTATATATTTATGTACCTATGTACTTGTTATTTATGAGATTAAGTTACATTTCAATTTGTCATGTGGGAGATGACAAATCTAAGTGCTTTTCGTATTATAGACAATATCACTTTGACAGCGAAAAAATAAAGATAAGAGTTAAAATAACATGAAGAGCTATTTTCAACTGAAAAAAAAAACATTTTTGAAATGTGAAACAATAAAATACTAAACTGTTTACCTGAGAAAAAAAAATTACAACAACAAAAACGTCCTGTATTACCTACACATTCCCCTGTATGTGTGTTGAAGAAACCTGCATTGGTCGCAGCTAAACAGTTCATACGTTTAGCACTCTCTAACACTGTTGCTCTTACTGAAGAATTTTTGTTATTGCAGCTGTTAGGTTCCAGAGGTTCTAAAACACTGAGTGTCTGCCAGGGATAGTTAATGAGCTGGTAGTGAATTGTGATATGACGCTCACTGAACATATCACCATACTTTTTAATCATGTACTTTGATATAACCAAAGGTGGTGGAATGTCTGTTGGATCACTACCATTGCTCTTGTAAGCAGCATGTATGGAATAAGTCATGTCTCCATATTTGGCTTGTTGGCAGCTGCGAACATACCTGTTGCTATGTCGTGGTCCGTGATGGCCGTGGTACGGCAAAAGTAAGTCCATGCCATTGACATCCAATCTACAGGGAAATAAATCATACAAATAAAAATTGATTTCTAATACTGACACAACACCACACATTTATAAGGAAGATGTATAGCATATAGTGTATTATTGTACTTAATATATTGATTACAGAGAAATGAAGTGCAAAACCAAGAATTAAATGAAAAAGGGAGATAGAAATTTTCTTATTTATTTGAATTAAAATACTTATGTTTTATTTATAGAATATTCTTAACCCTTTTGATACCAACCCACGTAAAACTACACCTGGTTCTATGATGCAAATTTCTTGTTTTAAAGTAACTTAAGTCAAAATCTTCCAGCAAAGGTTCATGTTATGTTCCAAATATCAGATTACTAATGGTTTAAATGTTGACACAAGGCCAGCAATTTCGGGAGAGGGAGTAAGTCGATTACATCAACCCCAATGCTCAGCTGGTACTTACTTTATCAACCTTGAAAGGAGGGATCACAGGTTCAAATCTCAGACCAGGCGATGTGTGTGTTTATGAGTGAAACACCTAAGCTCTGGCAGAAGGTGATGGTGAACTTCTGCTGATTCTTTTGCCACAACCTTCTCTCACTCTTTCCTCCTGCATCTAGCAGCTCACCTGTGATGGACTGGTGTCCCATCCAGGTGGGGAACCTATACACCAATGAAACTGGGAAACTGGCCCTTATGAGCCAGGTATGGCACGAGAAGGAACAATCAACAACAACATGTATATAAAAGCAAAATATAAACTAGAACCTCATTACACTCAAATGAAAGATTTAGATAGGGACAAAACAACAGAAAAGGTTAAAAATACAGGAATTTCAAACCATCATCATTTACTGTCCATGATTCATACAGCCATGTGTTGAATGATTTGACAGGACCAAACAAGCCCAAAGACTGCATTGTGCTCCAGTGTCTGCTTAGAATGGTTTCTACAGCTAGATGCCCTTCTTAATGCTAACCACTTTACATTGTGTACTGTGCTGTTTTTTTTCTGTAGCACCAGCATTAGTAAGATTCTCATACAGCTTGCAAGACTAAGAACTCTGGGGTAGTCAGCTTTATGCAAGGAGATAAGGGGTCAAATTATGAGAGAAGAGACCAGGGCAGAAAGGGTTTATTGCTGTGGAGGAGCTACATCATTGGTCACATTTTAGAAGAGAGGGTGGGATTGATCAGGGTGGAACTGGAAAGAAATAAAAAGAATGGTAATGAGATGTCAGGATAAACCCTCAAGGTATGAATGAGGTGAGTAGAAATGAGTGGGGACAGAAGAACTGGAAGTATGGGTGGAGAGTGCATGGGTTATATGTTGGCTGAATGATAATTAGGGGAGGTAGGTGACAACTGTATAGATTAAGTAGGATTGAGGGATGGATGTAGTGCAAAGTGAAAAAGGTGTAGGGTAATCAGTGATGCATATGAGCTGGAAGAAGGTAGGGAAGAGTAGGAGATGACTGACAGTAAAGAAAAATGTGGGCAGTGGTGAAGAGCACCAGAATAGTAATGACAATACAGTAGACAGAGGAAGGATGAGAGAGACAGATGGTGTGTGGTTGCGTAGGTTATAAGAGTGTGTGTGTGTGTGTATGTGTGTGGAGAGGAAACAGGAATGTTGATGTATAGTAAAGACAGAGGAAAAAATGAAAGGAAAACCATTCTGAGGTCAATACTCTGCAAGATTGCAAAAAGTAGAAGTAAGGTCTACTTGGTCAGTACTGGTCTCAATAGGTCTGCTCAAACAAGGGTGACTTGATTGGGGAGACCTTTGATGAAATGGCTCAAAAGCTCAAGACTAAATAGCAGAAATGGAATGTCTGAATTTAGTTGGACAAAATCAATACTTAGGGATAACAAAAAAACAAACAACAACCCTACCCATCAAAAACCAAAACAAAAAAACAAGAGGCTACCATTAAGTAGTAGAGTAGATAAAGATGACGCTGATGATATTATAATGCTTTGATTTAGGAGGCACTAGCTAGTAGTTTTGAGATGATGAGGTTAGTCAGTACCATCAACCCAAGTACATGACTGGTACCTTATCATATCAACTCTGGAGGGATAAAAAGGCAATTTCGTTGATGAGCTCCAGTATATTACTGGTACTTCTATGAAATTAGAAACCAAGAGGAAAAAAAATGTTAATTTTGATATGGATGTGATGCAGAAAAGGGCTACACTGGGAGATAAACATTACCAAGCTGAAGTTGGTACCACAAAGTTTTTGTTCTAATGATTTACGACCTTAGTTATATGCATTCAGTATTTATTATTGGTTAGAAACCATGTTTGTCTATAAACATATGTGCTGCTGTAGAATTGAAATGACAGTAAAATGTGTAAATGGTAATGGTAATCAATAATAAAGCGGAACAGATGTTTATTAGCTTATATTTTCAAACAACTGCTTTCAGTAGAGAGTCATCCGAGAAAATCTATAGCTAAATGTAGTCTAACAACAAAGCATTACCTATTTTTTATATTGTCAATTTTTTTGTGTGAAACATCAATAGTCAAAATTCTCAGGTAACGATGATATTTTGTAAACCTAATTCAGAATGCAGTGTTGCATTTAAAATGATATGTTAAGCATAGGGGTCAGTGAAATGGCATTTCATGTTCTGATTTGTGTTGTGTCAATTGAAGAAAAAAAATCAATGACTGTCATATCAACAAAAATTTATATGCATAAAAGATATAGAAATAATTTTTTTATTCTCAAACACGCGATAATGCTAATAAAATAGCGTGATCAGGATGAATTATCCGTACATTGCAGAAAAATATGTTACCGGCTAGCCATGAAACTCAAACTCACATCCCTGTGATAATGTGTCAAATGCTTTACCATTAAGCTAAACTGCCCAGTAACAAATTCTTCTGCAATTTTAGAACTTATAGATTTAGCTTCATAAGATGCTAATGTTAAATTCAACTTATGATGAAAGTAAACAAACAAAGTTTGTTTTAAAAGCGTTGAGATGTATTGAAAGATACAGAAATAAAAAAAATTATTTCTGTATCTTTCAATACATCTCAACGCTTCTAAAACAAACTTTGTTGTTGCCTTTCATTGTAAGTTTTATATGCATAAACTTTTGTTGAGAGTGCCAAAACTTTCCCAGGTGAAGAGGGCACCCCACAATGTAGTTTAGTTGTTAACAACTTCAGGATCAGGGCTAAATGGAATCACCACTGAGATGCTTGAAATATCTGGTGGAGTAGGATATAGCCTAGTCACCCGTATAGTTAATCAGGTTGTCCACGAGAAAGTCATATCCAATAATTGATGTAGTAGCATTATAGTCAATTGCTAAAAAGGCAAAGGTGATGCCGTAGACAGAAATAATTACAGATGTATCAAACTGTTGGATCAGGTGATGAAAGTTACAGAGAAGGTCATAACCCAACCAGTTAGGAAGAAAGTTAGTGTAGATGAAATGCAGTTCAGATTTGTGCCAGACAGGAGCACGACTGATGCTATATTCCTGGTTAGGCAACTGCAGGAGAAATAGTTCTATATTTAAGAGATGAAGAATTAGGTACATTTACATTATTTACATTTGACAGATATTTGTCCTCATCTTGTTTGCTGGTAACACGTTTCGGCTGATATACCCTCCAGCCTTCATCAGTTGTCTTGGGAAAATTTCGAACCTGGGTTCTCATTCCTAAGGTATTTTTCGATATTATTGTTATTATTATTATTATTATTATTATTATTATTATTATTCAGGTTACTGCCTGGAATCAAACTCGGAATCTTGGGGTTAGTAGCCCATGCTCTTAACTACTACGTCATATGGCGTAGTAGTTAAGAGCATGGGCTACTAACTCCAAGATTCTGAGTTTGATTCCAGGCAGTGAACTGAATAATAATAATAATATCGAAAAATACCTTAGGAATGAGAATCCAGGTTTGAAATTTCTTCAAGACACCTGATAAAGGCTGGAGGGTATATCAGCTGAAATGTGTTAACAACAAACAAGATGAGGACAAATATCCATCAAATGTAAATAATGTAAATAATGCAGGAGAAATATGTAGCCAAAAATAAACCCTTGTACCTGGCTTTTGTCGACATGGAGAAAGCCTTTGACAGAGACGCTGCTCCCTTATCTGGTAGTCGATGTGGAAGCTAGGGATAGATGAGTGGTTGGTGAGAGTTGTACAAGCCATGTACAGGGATACTGTCAGTAAGTTAGCAATGAGTATAGTGATGAATTTATGGTACAAGTAGAAGTTCACCAAGGATCAGTCCTCAGCCCCTATTGTTCATCATAGTCCTCCAGGCAATAACAGGAATTTAAGGTGAGCCGCCCCTGGGAGGTCCATTATGCTGATGACCTTGTTCTTATCACTATCAGAACTTGAAAAGAAATTTCAGACATATGGAAGCAAGGTCTAGAATCAAAGGGCCTTAGAGTTTATCTAGCAAAAACTAGTTGATATAACCCTTGAGCTTTACTGAATACTTTGCTTTAACAATAATACAATAAACCTAAAGATAATTTGTTCAATGCACAAGATAGATACTTGTGTGAGGAAAAGACTTGGGATAAACCACATTGGTATATGTTTCATCAACCCTATAAGTGGCTGATCAACAAATAAATCTAGCAAAAACCAAAATCTTTGTAAATAGGAGAGCAGACAAATCACAAATCCCTTTAGGGAGACAGCCTTGCTTGATCATAGTGTAAGCTATGGACATGTAAAAGTGCAGCAATATCAGAGAAAGGTTAACAGGGAAAATAGTTTTTGTGTGTGGAAGGTGCACAGGTACAATTAACACTAAAAATGTACAGAAAATAGACTCCATCAAATGCCAGGTGAAATCTAGAAGTAGTTGATAACTTCCATTACCTAGGTGACCAAGTCAGTAGCGGGGGTGCATGTTCTGAGAGTGTAGCTGCTAGAATAAGAATTGGCTGGGCAAAGTTCAGAGAGCTCATACCTCGGCTGGTAACAAAAGGCCTTTCTCTCAGAGTGAAAAGCAGACTGTATGATGCCTGTGTGTGAACAGCCATGCTACATGGCAGTGAAACATGGGCTGTGACTGCCGAGGAAATGCGCAGGCTTGTAAGAAATGAAGTTAGTATGCTTCACTGGATGTGTAATGTCAGTGTGCATGCATGACAAAGTGTAAGTGTCTTGAGACAAAAGTTGGGCATAAGTGGCATCAGATGTAGTGTGCAAGAGAGACAACTGCACTGGTATGGTCATGCGATGCATATAGACAAGGATAGCGGTGTGAAGAAGTGCCATACTCTAATGGTGGAGCAAACCTGTGGAGGAGGTAGACTCAGGAAGACATGGGAATGAGGTAGCATCCATGCTGGTGGTATGTAAAAAGCACCCACTACACTCTTGGAGTGATTGGCATTAGTAAGGGCAACCAGCTGTAGAAACCATGCC
This sequence comes from Octopus bimaculoides, assembly GCF_046866305.1. Classification (NCBI taxonomy): domain Eukaryota; kingdom Metazoa; phylum Mollusca; class Cephalopoda; order Octopoda; family Octopodidae; genus Octopus; species Octopus bimaculoides. The sequence continues at coordinate 159,027,750 of NC_142928.1, forward strand.
AAATCAGATTGGAACCTGGTGCAGCTCTCCAGCTTACCAGTTTTCAGTCAACCCGTCCAACCTATGTCAGCATGGAAAGCAGACATTAGATGATGATGATGACAGACATCAATTTTCAATTGAAGTAGCATTAATCATAAGGTGGAATCTTATTTCTATACTTATCATTAGAGTTAGCATGAAAAAAAAAACATGAAAAAACAACAATGTGATACTTATTAGTGTTGTCATGATGATGATCATGATGGTTACCATCATTTAATATACACTTTATCTTACTTGATTGGTTCAGACAGAATTTGTTGAGGCAGATTTTTCTGTCACTGGATGCCCTTTCTATCACCAATCTTCACTTGTTTCCAAGTAAAGTAATGTTTCTCCATGGCCAGTCATATTCACAAAAGACTAGTAAGAGAGAATACCACTTGTATGACAGTGATGCTCATTTCCAAACTATCACATATACACATATATCTATGTGTGAGAATTATGGGCTTCTTTCAGTTTCCATCTACCAAATCCACTCACAAAGCTTTTGTTGGCCCAAGGCTATAGTTGAAGACACTTGGCCAAGATGTCACACAGTGGGACTGAACTCAAAACCATGTGTTTGGGAAGCAAACTTCTTAACCACATAGCCATGTGGTCAAGAAGTTCACTCCTTAAACAGACAGCTTTGGGTTCAGTCCCACTGTGCAGCACCTTTGACAGATGTGTTTCAGTTACAAGTGAATTTGGTTGATGGAAACTCCATGAATCCTGTCTCACACACACGTGTGTGTGTGTGAGACAGGATTCATGGAGTTTCCATCAACCAAATTCACTTGTAACTGAAACACATCTGTGTATGTATGCATGTTTACATTGCGTGTACTTCTCTTGAAAAAGTACTGAGCTGCATGTAATGAAATTTGCTGGAATTTCCTTGTCAACAAATCATCCACTGCTTTTGTACTTTTAACCCTTTAGCATTCAGATTATTCTATCAAATGTAATACTTATTTATTCACATTGATTTGAATTAGTCATGCATTACCTTGTAGCTTTGAGGTTTCAATAATGTTACTGTTTATTTTTAGAAAAACATTGTAGAGTAGGTGTGAGAGGCTGGATCTGACCAGTTTGAAGATAAAACAGGTAGATTATTTTGGTCAGATATGGCTGGTTTAAACGCTAAAGGTTAAAGACAAGTAGAATACGATACCCTGTACTTGAAAAACAGGTAAGGGTCAGCAACTGGAAGGACACATGTTTATAAAACATTGCCTCAATAATATATATTTGCTTAATCTATGCTAGAAAAAAATGGACATAAAAATGAATGAAAAAGAGACAGGGCAGGAAAGGTTCGAAGAAGTCATAGGATGTAAAGGATATTCCAGGTATGCTGTGGAAGGAGAGAAGTTGAAAGTAAGAGATTTATCAATGATCAGCATTGAGAAGATCAAATGTGCAAAATGTACAAATCATGATTTCATTGGGAAAAAGTATGTATATGGAATGATAGTAGCACACTTGCCCTCACTGACATCAAGAACAAAGAAACATAAAAATATTACTATGAGAAGTTGCTGAATGGGAAAAATGTGTGGGAGAGACACAGAGCATGGGAACACATTAAGTTGATAGATTTTGTCTGCCATGAAGAATGTCCTATTATTGTTGCTTGGCAAGAAAGTGAAGACAATTTTTCTGTCTTACAGCAAAATAACTGTTGGTTAACCCTAGGTCAATGCTGAAGAAAAATCACCATGATCTAAGGCATTCCAATTACAATCATCCACTTGTTTTTTTTTTCCAAGACAATATTCTCATTTTTTTTAAGGTGGTTGATGAGGAAACCACAGTCTCTCATTGGCTGTTGTTGTTGTTGTTGTTGTTTGGGTTCAGGTTAGCCATGAACAGATCTATAATCAAAAGCATTCAAGCTCTGACCATCCTGTCAGGCTTCCACACATATCCTGTTATTCAGATTTCAGCTTTAAATGACTTGAAGTTATGATAGATGTTTACTCCAGGGAGTGAGATGATTGATTGGGTGTGGCTGTTTAGACACTGAGGATCTAGCACAACTGACTGGACATTCAACTTGTTTTGGTGACAAGTGCTTTTTGGCAAAAGAGGCAAAAAGCCTCTCTACACACACACACTATCTCTCTCTCTCATGTACAGAAATATACATAGAGAGGGAGAGAGAGAGAGAGAGAGAAGGAGAGGGACATTACACATGCATACAAACATAATTAGAAATAGTAATGATAATGATAGACAAATTATCAGCCCCAATGTTGAGAATTCAAATGCTGCTGAGTTGAACTTTGTTAATCATCTTTTCAAGGTCAATAAAGTAAGTATTTATAATTAAACTGGAATCACTTTAATTGACACTACTTCATCATCATCGTCATTTAACATTCGCCTTCCATGCTGGCATGGGTGGGACGTGTCTCTTACAGATTTCAGACTTTGAACAGAATAGCTGTAGATTTATAGTTGATGAAACATGTACCAATGTGGTTTATTCTAAGTCTTGCCTCACACAAATATCTGTCTTGTGCATTGAACAAATAAATCTTTAGGTTTATTGTATTATTGTTAAAGCAAAGTATTCAGTAAAGCTCAAGGGTTATATCAACTTAAGTTGTTTAGCCCCAGGTCGGCCTTAACTGAGCAGGTCTATAATCAAAGGTGTTCCAGCGATAACCTTTATTTTATTCAGACAGTGCATTCAGTGTCACATTATTCAGTACAACCAAACCCAATGAAAAACTTGAATGAAATATATTCAAGTGACGACAGAAATGCTATAGGCATGACTTGATTGTAGATGTAATAGTTATATACACACAAGGTTTAAACCCAGGCGAGCGATGATCAAGCAAATCTATGATGAGATACATTACAGTTGTGACCATCCCATCTCCTTGTTTGAGCAGGGAACTGAGTACGACCACCATGTACTTTTCTAAGCCAGTAAAGGGTGATTTTCTGGAATTTGGTTGCTATTGTTAGCAGATCAATCAACCACGGAGAGAATTCTTTGTTGACTCCTCCAGGTATACAATAGAGCATTGGCTACATACAACGATTACTTAGCTGACTGGATATCTGTTGAATGTTTGTGTTATACAACGATAATCGATATTTCTGTTTTTATACGCTTATTTAAACAAAGAAAGTCAATAATTAGGTTTTATGACAAGTGCGCTGAAGTCAAAAACACTGAGAAGGCTCTACGTACATTGTGTCTTCTTTTATAATTCATTTCACAGCTATGATTTTTAAGGAATAACTTTGTGAAATTTTCTTTTAAATCGTAAGACTTTGACAGAGGACAACTTTGTTCGTGTTTCGAGGGACGCTGTATGGCTACTTATCAAATATGTTATTCAGCCCCAGGGCAGCACCGATCAAAAGTATTCAAGACATAACAATCCCGTCTATTTTGAGGATTACATCTGTCAAGGTGTCCTTCCATTTTTAAGAGAGCAGAGAGTGATATTGCTTCTATTTCTAGCAGGCGATTATTGAATATGCACATCGACTATTTGCCCACACACGTTAAAGAGAAACAACAGAAAGGAAAATAAAAGTACCAAGCATCGTATAAACGACGATCAAGGGAAGGACAATATAAAGCATTATTAATCAAGTCTAACACAAATTACTTAATAAATAAAGTGAATCATCAATTTCCCAAGTTGTACGATCCAGGAAAATCAATGTTTTTAAGAACTAAAATACTTTAGGAAAAAAACGCATGAAAAATATATATCCTGCATATTTTGGACAAAAGATATTCTATATCTGTTAATTATTTAATATACAAATTAAAAAGAAAATTTCATCACTTATTTAGTTAGGGTCGTACCTTCGATAGAAAAAAAAAATGATGCCACGTTAATTGAAGTCCTATACACGAAAAGTCATAGAGTTTAATTAATAAGTAGTTAAAATAAACAATCCAGTAGTAAACTATAAATGTACTAATTAAATGTTAATGTTGACGGGAAGAGAATAGCCATCAAATACGAAAAGAAAAGAAAAAAACAAAAAATACATTACCCTTCTACTGTTTCGACAACACGGTGAATGGCAATGAAAATTAAAAATATTTGATACATATCTTGTGGACGTCATGGATATTTACAATGTTTACACGAATAAAAACACAGAGACTACTTGACAGGAATATCAACACATGACAATTGCCTGAATGTGCGTGCGCGCTTAAGGGTATTTATACCCGAGTTATTGGCTCGTTGGCAACATTGTTCACGTGATATAAACTCAAGAGTTATTCCCCTTCTCAAAGATTCTTCCCATTTTTTTTTAACACAAAAGGTGAACGTCTTCTATCTTGCTATATGTCCTTCTCTGCATAAAAAAAGAATACATTGACTCGAACACGTGTAACATGTGAAATTGACATATCACTTGACGTCGTGAAAATTGTTATAGATTTCAATTCACCACATCAGGTTTACATAAATTCCTAAACTTTTGGATCATACTACTCGACACTCCATGGGGGCTAATCCGTTTGCACTCTGAAATGATCAGACTTAGACATGTCAGCGTATCCTGTTCCCACTTATCACGCAAATGCGGCTGATCAACAACTTTTTTTTACAGAGAAAGAAGCTTGCTTCTCAATCATATCATCTCGGGTTCAATCCCGCTGTACAATACACTGGGCAGGTATCCTCTGCTATAGACACTAGGCTGACTAAAGTCTTGTGAATAGAAAGAAGCCGGTCCTATATATGTATACATTTATGTGTGTGTATTTGTGTTTGTTCACCCACCACCGCATGGTAATCGGTACTGGTTTTTTCACGTCCTTGTAACTGAGCGGTTCGACAAGAGGACCGGAAAGAATAAGGACCCGACTTTAAAAATAAGTACTGGGATCGATTTGCTAGACTAAAGCCTTCAAGACTGTGCTCCAGTATGGCCGCAGTCCAATGACTGAAACAAATAAAAGGTAAAAGGTAAAATATACTTTTGCGAGAGAGGTCAACAAACTACTTTCTTTTTTAAACCGAAAGATTTCTTAGTTTTAAAGCAAAATCAATACATCATCCTAGGCGGAGGCGCGGCTGTGTGGTAAGAAGCTCGCTTCCCAACCACATAGTTTCCGGTTCAGTTCACTGCATGGCACCTTGGTTAAGTGTTTTCTACTATAGCCCCGTGCCAACCAAAGCCTTGTGGATCGATTTGGTAGACGGAAACTGAAAGAAGCCCGTCGTATAAATGTATATATTTGTGTGTGTGTGTATGTGTGTATCTTTGAGCTTATCCTCCCACCACTGCTTGACAACCGGTACTGGTGTGTTTACGTTCCCGTGACTTAGCGGTTCGGCATAAGAGACTGATAGAATAAGTACTAGGCTTTAAAAAATAAATCCTGGGGTCGATGCATTTGACTAAAAATCCTTCAAGGCGGAGCCCCAGCATGACCGCAGTCTGATAACTGAAACAAGTAAAAGATATAAAACATCTACCTTTTTTCTCATTAGCTCCTTTTGCCAATGACTCACTTGCCATCACATAAACGTTACGATTAACTACAAAGTATCCTTTAAAAATTAGTGCACCGTTAAAGTAGAGTGCTTTTTGGGACATTTTTTATACTAAAATCTCATCTGCACTGTGAAAGTTTAAATTATTCAACTCTACCAATTGTTAAATCAAGATACATTTGTCTTACGTTTAATCTGTCTGAAACAGCAAATAAATAAATATATAAATAAATCTTCTTTTTTTTTTACCCGTTTCAGTCACTGGACTGCAGCTATGCTGGGCACCCTTATTTGAAGGGGTTTAGTCAACCAAACCGACCCCAATACTTATTTTAAGCCTGGTGCTTATTACATTAGTTTTTAGGTCGAACCGATAAGTTACGGAGGCATAAACAAACCAACACCAGTTGCCAAGCACGCACACATACAACAAGTTTGTTTCAGTTTGGGTCTGCCAAATACACACACAAGACTTAGGTCGGTCCAAGGCTATAGTAGAAGACACTTAGACAAGTTGCAGTGTTACTGAACTCAAGACAACATGGATGAGAAGCAAGCTTCTCAACCACATAGCTCCTCCCTTCGCCTATAAACGAATAAATTGTTTCAACATTTTTGGCACAAGGCTAGCAGTTTTAGAGGAAAAGAGTTAGTCGGTTGCTTCGATCCTAATACTTGATCGGTACTTTATTTCATCGACCCCGAAAGGCTGAGAGGCAAAGTTGATCCAGGCAGTACTGGAACTCAAGACTTAAAGATCTGGGAAAAAGGCCGCTAAGCAGTTTTGTCCGACTGTGCGAGCTCACCGCCTTAAATGAATGAATAAATAAATAAAAGCACGGCGACGTATTTCTCTTTCGCATGCCCACTTTCAATAACTATCTTATACTATTCAGAAACACAATGGTTCACTAAGAAAAGTATTATGAATATGTTAGAGTGACTTTAAAAGCCATAAAAAGAAGCCCCTTCTTCCATAATATGTAGGTGGGAATTGTGGTTTCACTGAATGCAATCTTATCAACCTCGGACAATTTTGTTTTTCTCTTCTGCTTGAATAGACACTTAAAGTCTAAGATAAGGCAGGATAATTCCAGTGCTGATGACACATATTGAAGTTGAAACACGTTTATGTATGTATTGTTTCTCAGCTACATGGTTCCAGGTTCAGTCCCACTGCGTGGCACTCTGGGCAGGTGTCTCTACCAAATCTAGTCACAAGGTTTTGGTTGGCTCGAGGGTGTTAGTCAATAACATTGATCCCTGTGCGTAACTGACAACTTATTTTATCGACCCTGAAGAGATGAAAGGCAAAGTCGATTTCAGCGAAATTTGAATTCAGAACGTAAAAACAGACGACATGCCACCAGGCATTTTGTCCGACGTGCTAACGATTCAACCAGTTCGCCACCTTGATGATGATAATGATGGCAATACTTACTTCAGTTGAGGATGAAGATAATCATTGGAGTTTGAGAGATTTGTTGATAATGATAATCATGCTAAAATCGAAGACTACTATGAAATTTAAAATAATATCAAGGGAGATAACTATAATCAAACAAAGCTTGGATCAGAGATTTTCAATCTTTTCAACTTTGTATTTACTGGAAACGAAACGATAAGTATTGGAGCATATTGTAGGAAATTGAAGGAAAAATAAATAAACAGTTTTTATTTTTAAACGCTCCCCTTGGTACCAACGCAATGCATCAGTGCGTCGTGGTGCACTGTTTGAGAACCGTTGTTTTAGACAACGATTGCGGTGGTGGGGGTTGGTGAGAGAGCAAAGGGGAGAGAGATTTATACCCCCGCCCCAAAAAACCTCCCTCAGAGACTTTCGACAAGGTATTTCAAATGGAAAAACAATTAGTTAAGCCTGTGACAGAGGATACTACCGGCGTTCTCGGCCCTCAGACCACATCCCTGCTCACCGTTATCGGGGCAGAGATGGTTATCCGCAAATGCAAGCCCCGTGAGTCAGAATAGCTACTTCAACGTATCTTCCTCGCCATCCTTCGGGCAATGGGTTTTCCATTTTATCCGCTGGTACCATGAAGCGGGCTGGCAAGCCTTTTTAGATATTACTGGTTACTTATTGCTTTATTTAACCAATTATAATTTCATAAAATTCACCTTTTTGTTCAACGGTTCTCAATTGTCCGCGGCATATCGAGTTATTTGTAAAATTGCACTACAGATATTTAAGACAAACGTTATTTAAGGGGAAATAAATTTACTAATGCAGTTTAGCAAGATTACTTCAAAAGTTCTTTCAGAAATTTTAACAAATTTTCTTTATTGATTGAGATATGATCATTAAAACAATGTAGTATCATTTTTTCAATGTGACTGCGCATGAAAGAGAAAAGTATTTGAATAGAAGAGGGTTTTCGGGTCAATTCGACGTCCCCTCCTTTTAATGATCGATGCCGACGGTTAGATCTTTCATTCATTGCATTCGAAAAACACATCAATAATTTTCAACAGGGAAGGATATTATGTATGAAAAATAGTTTTTGAAAAAACCTGAGTTGTGGACTGATTAATTCTTCCTTGTTGAAAGATCATTTAAAATAATTTCATTGAAAGTGGTCTCATTATGTAATAAAAAGAGGCATTTGTGTAGATATTTTGCTTGAAATTAAATTATTTATTTTTGTCGTTGAATGTAATAAGTTGTTAGGTTTTATGCAAATAACTTTTCTTCTATGTGGCCAGATTTTATTAAACATGATATAAATAACGGGGTAAAAAAACGAAACCCGTTCAAAATTATATACAATACTACCTATTGGTAATATGTATCATTGTGAGTTGGAAAACATGTATTAAATGAGATTATCGAAGTAGGAGATAAAAATTCCTTCTGGAGATTCTTTAAAGATCTGTTCTCTCTCTCTCTCTCTCTTAATCCTTTTTTCCCCTTGTGGAGCATAGGGCCTCAACAGTTATTTTCCACTTATTGCGGTCATTGGCGTGTTTCTTGGCTGCTTCCCATGTCAGGCCGGTGGTCCTGAGCTCGTCCAAAATGCTCCGCTTCCATGTCTTCTTCGGGCGTCCTCGCTTACTTTTCCCCTGCGGGTTCCAGTCAAGTGCTTGTCGTGTCACATTTGAGGGTTCTTTCCGCAGTGTGTATCCGATCCATCTCCATTTCCTTCGTCTAATCTGAACATGTATGGGCTCCTGGTTGGCCCTTTCCCACAGGTCGGTGTTTGACACTCTGTCGAACCACTTCAGATGGAGGATCTACCGGAGACATTTGTTGATGAAGGTCTGGATCTTCTTGTAGTTGCTGCAGGTGGCTCTCCATGTTTCAGAGCCATACAAAAGCACAGATTTTACGTTTGAACTAAATAAGCGGAGTTTAGTTCGAGTTGAGATGGCAGTGGATTTCTATACGGACCAAAGAATAGCGAAGGCTTGCCAAGCCTTCTTGCTTTTTGCAGTGATGTCCGCGTCTGATCCACCTGATTTGCTGATCTTGCTGCCAAGATACACAAACTCACTAACGTCCTCCACAGGTGCCTCTCGATTGTGATTGGCTCTTCCTGCTTGTTGTTGATACGCAGCACTTTTGTCTTTTCCTGGCTGATCCCCAAGCGCACTCGCCGTGAAGTTCCTCTCAGGTGGGCTACCTTATCTTGCATGTCTTGCAAGCAATGTGACAGTAGCACAAGATCATCTGCGTCGCCCAAGTCTTCCAGCTTGTTCATCAGTGTCCACTGAATACCTTTCCTGGAGGTAGCGTAGGCCGTCCTGGTGACCCAGTCCAGCACGACGAGGAAGAGGAGCGATGACAACAAACAGCCCTGTCTGACTCCTGTGCTGACCCTGAATTCCTCCGACAATCTCCCTGTTTTCTTGACCTGGCAAGGAGTTTTCTTGACCTCGCAAGAAAACTCCTCGTAGAGTAATCGGATAATGCCCACGATCTTCTGTGGCACACCATAGTGTCGTAAGACGTCCTAGATTGTCTGCCTGTCTACGCTGTCAAATGCTTTTTCAAAGTCGACGAAGCACACATAGAGTGACGTTTGCCATTCCATTGTCTGCTCAAGATGACTCTGAGCGTCGCAATCTGGTCTGTGGATGATCTCTCCTTTCTGAAACTTGCCTGCTCATCTCTGAGTTGCTTGTCAATGGTATCTTTCAATCGCTCCGGGATTATTCTTGTAAGGACTTTGCTTGAAATGGAAAGCAAGGTAATTCCTCTCTACTTTTCGCATTGTGATAAATCCCCACTCTTTGGCAGCTTCACCAAAAGACCCTTCTTCCAGTCAGTTGGGATCTTCTCTGTCGTCCATACCAGGTTCAGCACATGGTGTATATGATCGATCATCTCTTCTCCTCCTGTCTTCAGTACCTCTGCTGGTATGCCGGCCACTCCTGCCACCTTTCCGTTCTTTAAGCTCTTCACGGCTTTGCGGATTTCTGGCTTGGTGATTTCTCCAATGCGGATATTGAGCGGGATCCCTGGCCCCACTTCTGGCGGATCTTGAGGTGGAAGGCGGTTAAGTGTTTCTTGGAAATGTTCTTTCCATCTCGCCAGTTGATCCTCAATGGAAGTTAGCAACCATCCGGCCTTGTCCTTTACTGGTCTGACGGGGTTGCCTCTCCTTCCATTCAGTTACCTTATTGTTGCATATAGTGCCATCAAGTCTCCTTTCCTCGCTGCTGTTTCTGTTTCGTCGGCCACTTCATTGAAGTATGTTGTTCTGTCTCTCCTTAGTTTCTTTTTGACTTCTCTCATCACCTCACTATACTTACTGGCGACGGCCTGCTTCTGCTGATGGGTTCTGGCTTGGTTCAACTCCTGCTTCAGAATCTTCCTCTCCTCCACCTTCTGCCAAGTCTCGTCACTTATCCAAGGCTTCCTGTTCACTGGTCGTCTTCCCAGAACCTCTTTGCACAGTCCAATTGTAGCCTCCTTCAAGTTTGTCCAGGATTGTTCCACAGTTGCCTCTGCCTCCTCTGTGTGTAGGGCTTCAAATCGATTGAGGAGAGCCAACTAGAAAGCTTGTTTTGACTCTTCTTTTTTCAGTTTCTGAACATCAAATTTCACCGGTGGGTTTGCCTGTCTTCTCTTTGTTGAAAGCTTCACCTTGAGTTTCGCTATCACCAAGTGGTGGTCCGATCCAGTATTTGCTCCTCGCTTGGCTCTCACATCTTGAAGTGAACTCCTCCAACGTTGCCGGACTGCGATATGGTCGATCTGGTTTTCCGTCTGCTAATCCGGTGATACCCAGTTGGCTTTATGACAACGTCTGTATGGGAAGAGGGTGCCTCCAATGGTAAGTTCGTTGACTGCACAGACATCAGCTAGGAGTTCCCCGTTTTCATTCATCACTCCGAGGCCAATTCTACCCATCACTCTCTCTCTTCCACTATTCTCACTTCCAACTTTGGCATTCATGTCTCCCATAAGAATCAACATGTCTCTTCTGGGAATCCTGTCTACCACTTTCTGTAACTGGGAGTAGAAGAGGTCTGTTGTGTCTTCCTCCGCATTGTTTGTAGGTGTATAACACATAATGATGGGCACTTGCTGGAACCTGGACTCAAACATGGCCGTGATGATGCGATCAGACACCGATTCCCACTCCATCAGACTCCTTGCTACTTCCTTCGACAACAGCAGCGCTACCCCAGCTTCATGGTGGTCTTCTTCATTGTCTTTACCCGAGTAGAGAAGTATTTCGCCTGTCTCTAATTTGATTTCTCCGAAGGAGTTCCATCTTACTTCACACATGCCGAGTAGCGTGAGGTGATACTGGTGCATCTCCCTCACCGCTTGTGCGAACCTTCCTGTCTCACGGAGTGCTCTCACATTTCAGGTTCCAAGAAGGATGGGCTTCTTCTGTGAGAGCAGCTTTGGACCGCCCTTCAAGGTTGTCTTCGGCCCTGTAGCTTCCTGACAGGTTTGGCTACAGCGCGTCATTAGTCTCCGGATCGGAACCCTGGTTCTCTCAAGAACTGAATCAGTGTTAAATGAACTGTTGTTGGTTTCTGTAACAAGTGTTTTTTACGTGTATAGGATGTTAGCACAACCCACGAATCTGGAGGGCCGATGTGTATACTTTAGTCTGACTCGTCTTCGACCAAACCAGCAAGGTTGAACCTACCAGGGGAACACGTCCCCCACTGGCACATGCTCTAGAGATCATAAGAGTATGCAAGCCTCCCCGCCACGTCAAGGCCACACATAGGGGGAGATTTTAAAGATCTAAAAACAAGGAAATTAACTTCAATGACATTAGCTTATCAAAATCTCAACACTATACCTCGGACTAAAAGTCTCAATTATGTTGGTGTATTTGCAAGTTGTCTCCCTTCAAATAGTCGAAAAGTGCAAGATTACAGTATACTATAATAGCAGTGAAATATATGGGGATGACTGGAGTAATGTTTGCTGCCTCTGATAATTATAATCAGTAAATAGTAGATTTTGTTACTCTCTGCGTTCCAAATTCAAATCACACTGAAGTCAAATTTGCCCTTCATCCTTTCAGAATAGATAAAAAAACCACCCCAAAGCCCAGTACCAATTCAGGGAGGTATATTGACTGAAATTGTAAGAATTTGCACAAGATTCCATGTGGAAATTGTCCCGGTTCCTTAGTTCTGAGTTCAAATCATGAAATGGTCTATTTGGGATAAACATCTCTACCTGTTACCGAGGGTGCTCTTAGTGGTGTCCACTCTGATGAAAGCATTCGGGTACGGTCTCTGGTTTGAGGTTAGCTTCCTCTCTTCCCCCTACCAGCCTCGGTGGACACAAGGAGGCTCTAAGGGTTATGGGTTATCCTGACTAAAGGATAAAAATATAGTCTGTTTGTAGGAATGTAAGTATGTAATGATGTTCTTTTGTAGGCATCAATAGAAGAGGGAAAGAGAGAAACAGAGAGAGAGAGAGAGAGAGAGAGAGAAAGAGAGAGAGAGAGAGAGAGGAAGAGAGAGAGTGTGTCTGTGTATGCGTGTGTGGGGAGAGAGGGAGAGAGGGAGAGAGAGAGAGGAGGGAATCAATAACGTGAGGAGCTAAGTCGATTACATTGACCCAGTGTTCGAACAGTACTTATTTTATCGACCTAGAAAGGATAAAAAGCAAAGTTGACGCCGGCGGAATTTGAACTCAGAACGTGAAGACGGATGGAATGCCGCTAAGCATTTTACCTGGAGTGCAAATGATTCTGCCAGCTCGCTGTTTAACTATTTCCATTTCGTTATTGCCCACAAGGGGCTAAACATAGAGGGAACAAACAAAAATATTCTTTTCTACTCTAGGAACCAGGCCCAAAATTTTTGGGGAAGGGGACAGACGATTAGATCGATCCCAGTACACAACTGGTACTTAATTTATCGACTCCAAAAGGATGAATGGCAAAGTCAACCTCGGCGTAAAGACAGACGAAATACTACTAAGCATTTCACCCGGCGTGCTAACGTTTCTTATTTCTTTATTGCCCACAAGGGGATTAACATAGAGGAGACGAACAAAGGGATTAAGTCGATTACATCGACCTCAGTGCGTAACTGGTACTTAATTTATCGACCCCGAAAGGATGAAAGGCAAAGTCGACCTCGGCAGAATTTGAACTCAGAACGTAGCAGCAGATGAAATACCGCTAAGCATTTCGCCCGGAGTACTAACGTTTCTGCCAGCTCGCCGCCTTACTATGCATAAAATATTACTAAGGAAATCTTTAATAAAAAAGGTTTAAGCTCGAATACAATCATGCTTTTGATATAATACACACGTATCCCTCTCCCACGCACGCACATGCCCACAAATGCATATTCTCATTAAGTGCAGTCTTGCAAGCCATGTCAAGTAGAAAGGCTAAGTGAATCATCATCTGTTTCCATTTAAACAAACTTATAAAGATTCGGTAGAATTAAGATTTATTTTATATGTGATGTATTTGTGCTGATTTTATTTTAAGTTTCTACTTTGCTATTAGTAATCTTTTTTTATGTTGAATTAAATACAAATTTGGAAGTCTATCAACAAGTGTTTTTCTATCCAATTTTATAGTGTGTACTGTATTATGAGTTGCGAAGGTGTTTTGTAAACGCATAATCAACTGACGACTTCTGTTCTATGCAATAGTTTGAATCATGAATTTTATAACTTTCATGTTTATATTGGAATTTATATATTACATTCATTACTTCCGTTGCCTGTAAGTTATTAGGTTGTGGTTCCGTGTTGATAAGAAAGTTTATTTTGGAATGTTAAATAACAATAGGAAAATACGAACAATCCTTTATAATAAAAAAAAAGATCAAACTTGAACATAGCCTTTAGTCAGTATGAAGCAATCTGGCACGACCGTTTTGACGCAGCTTATTCGACGTCGCTCATTCGATGCTATATATTTAACATCAGATGTTTTAATATTTTTCTCGTTCTATTCCACCCTCTGTCTCTCCCCCTCACTCTATGTGTGTGTCTGAGTGTGAGGATATTTCTCTATGTGTATGAGGAGAGAGAAAGCGTTAATGTCAATTAATAAATTTTAATGCGTCTCCCATCCCTCTCTCACACATACTCTTTATATCTGTATGTGTATACTTCTACACACACACACGCGCGCGCGCGCGCGCGCATTAATGGATCTGTTAGAGCGTTGGATCGAATGCTTTGCAGTATCAGTTTCGGCTCTTTGTGTTGTAAATGCAATGCTTGCAGTCACACTGACACCAGGCTGTGTATTGGGCCTTGCCATTTTCTTGGATATTATAGGTGGCGTAGGGATCTTACAATCCAAATGCAGAAATCCAACCCCTCCACAGACTTTAAATGATGGTGTACAAAATGTTACAAATAATAAATTTTTAATCTATTTAAACTGGGCAGACAAAGACAAAATCCTAACAGTATTTGTTAGCGACTCTCAAAGCCTAAGGGAGATAATTTCAATAAATTAAAAATTAAATTCTCAAGTTAAGTTTCATGCTTAGGGAAAGAACAAACTGTTCATTATAAGGTTACCTCTATAGATTTCCTGTTATAGACTTCGTAGTACATTATGGTTGCATAACGAAATACCGTGTGCTTACAAGTCATTAAACTGATCTTTGTTTTGAAGTAAGGTACAAATAAAGACTTATGTTTCTGTCTATTTGATTCCATCAGCATAGAACACCCTACTCAGGCTTGAAGATCCGTGATAGTTTTTTCGTATATAATTAAAGCGTTGTCTATACATACACACAAATTGCGTGTATATATATATATATATATATATATATATATATATATATACACGCACACACATACATATATGGGTGCAGGACGTCACCAACGTTGCAAATAACATGAAACACGTAAACAAACGAGGGAAAAATGCGTGAAATGCATAAACAACAAGAAAAAAAAAGTGGAAAACAGGACAAGAGAAAGGACCCTTCATCAGTTGTCGGCTGTCTGTCTACTCCTTATTTCGAACATTCAACGAGAATCCATTTCCAATTAAGTTATACATATATATATATGTATAACTTAATTGGAATATATATATGGTATATAATTTTAAAATTTCGTTTCACGTTATAAGAATCGAAAAATAAAATAAATATAGGGCTGCAAATAGAAGTGCTCAAGTAGAAAACCGAGGCAAAAGACAAACTCAGTGGTTTAAAAATAAACATCAGAATTGGGCAAACAACTTTATATCATTCCCGTGTGTGTGTATGTATATATATATATATATATATATATATATATATTTTAAAAAGATAACGTTGACCACTAACGTGGGTAATTAATGCGCTAGAAATAGATCACATCTTGTGTCTATTAAGACCTAAATTGTTCTCAACATGAAATATAGCAGCATACCAAAACGTGAGCGGGCAAGACATTTAAAATCACCTAAAAAAGCATTCTCAAACAGGAACCGGTTTCGGATTTAACAAATCTTACCATTTGTCCATTCCTCTTCAGCCTGGTTTGTAATGTAACCACAATCATCAGAATCGTATACAGAGTTGCCCACCGCCATGGGTGCGCGTGCATATGGTTCTGCTAATTACAGCTTAATGGTAGCCAAAACGAAGACTTGAATTTTACCATTAAGCTGTAATTAGCAGAACCATATGCACGCGCACCCATGGCGGTAAAAAAAAAAAAAGATTCCCCATGTGCATTTGGTACTCCGGTTGACGGATGCTTGCGTACAAATTCCTTTCGATAGAAAAACTTCAGGGATACCTATAGAATTCGAACCCAAATCTCCTCTAAACATGACAAGCGTTCTACCATTGGACCAAGGCAACCCTTCGAATTCTTTTGTTCATTAAAGAGAATTTATTCTTCTAGCCAGAGTTGGATTTTGTTGAAGTCATAAAAGAATGTGAAATAATAATTTTTTTAACCCAATATTTGCACACTACTATTTTTAGCTTTATCTGCTTCGAGATGTACTATTCTGAGAAAGGATCATTTTACATTCTCTTAAAGTTTAATAAATTCTTGTGAAGTCAACAATATTCACACACACACAGCACGCACGCCCACATGCATGCGTGCACACATGCACACACACACACACACACACACACATACAGCACGCACGCCCACATGCATGCGTGCGCGCACACACACACACACACACACACACACACACCTTTTCTGTTTACATCCTCCCTCAAATGCTATAGCATATTGATATCTCTAATTCTTGTTCTCGTTTTCCGAGAATTCCATACAGTAATTCACATCCTGCATTTACTTTTTAGAATCACTGCCTTGTGATTCTTGTAGATAGTGAAAATACACACATCGCCCTACATAAATATTATTAGAACACTATTGATTAATAAATGAATACGTATAAAGCTTAATTATGTTTTTATCCCTTTAATTTTACTTCTGCCTTCGAACAGTCTCAACGTCAACATTCCATTATCTATGAGAAACCTTCCAGAGTTGAATGGTATTTGTTCCTTTTTCTCTTCATTTTGAGTTCTAACGAACCATAATGTTACTCAACTTTATAAATTGTTTATAGTTTTCTGTATGGATCTTTCTTATTTGGCGGGCGCATTCTACCGGTGTCCCAAGTGTGAAAATGTTTCGTTAAGAAAGCAAGTGGCGCCCGCCAAATCAGAAAGATCCAAGATGTTTTATATGATACATTCTACCAGTGTCCCAAGTTTGAAAGTGTTTCGTTAAGAAAACAAGTTGCGCCCGCCAAATCAGAAAGATCCAAGATGTTTTATATGATACATTCTACCAGTGTCCCAAGTTTGAAAGTGTTTCGTTAAGAAAACAAGTGGCGCCCGCCAAATCAGAAAGATCCTTCTGTATTCCTTAGCTTATTTAATTAGTTTTATGTCAACTATGTTTTTCTTCAGCTTCTCTTTCCTCCTTTATGATATTAATGTATGCCGTCCTGTCTCTCTCTCTATATATAGATCATGTACGCATGCCAATTTGAGTTGTTGCACAATTTTGTACATTGATACTTTAGCCATTATCAGTATAGCTTTTGGTGAACTGGCACTCTCGTTTTTGTATTCTGTTGATCCAATCATCCAATCATACCCTTCTTCCTATTAAACTAGTTTCTACTAATTTACAGTATGTACTTAGTTCAGATAATCCTGTATTAGAGTCCGGCAAACTTGCAACGGTGAAATTTCAAGATCGCGCGACGCATCCATTTCCAAGTAAGTATACACGCACACACACACACACACACACACACACACACACATATATAAAGTTGTAGCTTCTGTCTGTCTGTTTGCTTGTTATCGAATTCCTCCTGGGGTTTTGGAGATAGACCCCACCCCATAACCATATATATTCTGAAACTACATTAGCCAGAGTACTTGGATAAGTATATTTCATTTTGATCAAAGAAATCCCCGGGGGAGGGGGTTGGGGTTTGTGCCCCATCCCGAAAATTTTTTCCCATTGATTTAAATGAAATTTAAACCACAGGTAAATGAACAGAAATGATGCCTATTCCCAAAATATCAACAAATTTCAATATTAAGACACCCTAATGGGGGCTAAATCCCCTTATGTTGCAAATTTTGGAAGCCTATAACTTGATTATTTGAACCTCTATTATAACGGGGTTTTTCTATTAATTAAACGTATAACAACAAAACTACCTCTCTTTTGTAGAAAAATTCTGCAAAGTTACATATTTTATCTATGACAAAATATCGCTAGAATTATGGCAAGAAAAATTATTAGTGAATGCCTCCACTATTTTAACATTTTCTTTTTATCAATT
This sequence comes from Octopus bimaculoides, assembly GCF_046866305.1. Classification (NCBI taxonomy): domain Eukaryota; kingdom Metazoa; phylum Mollusca; class Cephalopoda; order Octopoda; family Octopodidae; genus Octopus; species Octopus bimaculoides. The sequence goes on from NC_142928.1 coordinate 159,045,529, forward strand.
TTTCTTCAGACACCCATTATGCCACGGTAAAGGAAGTCCGCTTATGCAAATACTCCACATGCGCAAAGGATGAAGCTTCGTCCTCAATATGAAAGCTGTGATGCAAGGGAAAAACGACTTTCTAGGCAAAGCCAAAGACAAAGAGAGTCTCACCAATTTGAAAGCTGTGATGCAAGGGAAGAACGACTTTCTAGGCAAAGCCAAAGACAAAGAGAGTCTCACCAATTTGAAAGCTGTGATGCAAGGGACGAACGACTTTCCAAACAAAGACAGAGGCAAACAGAATCTCGGCAAAATGAAACCTTTGGTGAGCGCCAAGAAAGACAAGAGCAAGAAACATTTCGCCATATAATTGCAAGAAGAAATTACATTATTTACATTTGACGGATATTTGTCCTCATCTTGTTTGTTGTTAACACAAACGTTTCGGCTGATATACCCTCCAGCCTTCATCACGTGTCTTGGGGAAATTTCGAACCTGGGTTTTTATTCCTAAGGTATTTTTCAATGTTATTGTTGTTGTTGTTATTCAGATCACTGAATAATAATAATAATTAATATTAATTTCTTTATTACCCACAGGGGGCTAAACATAGAGGGGACAAACAAGGATAGACAAAGGGATTAAGTCGATTACATCGATCCCAGTGCGTAACTGGTACTTCTTTAATCGACCCCGAAAGGATGAAAGGCAAAGTTTCTGGGGACTCGAAGTTAGTTCATAATATTGCCAGATATTGTTCACCAGAACATGCAACTAGCAATGGGAAGAACTAAAGCCGATGTTAACGACTAAACCCCCTCCCTTCGAAACTGGTAAACTTGTACCTAAATCAGAAACAATTATTATCAGAACATAAAATTGCCCTTTAAAACTTAATGCATTCTTCATTCCATAAACTTGCCTTCATTTGATTAATTATGCACGATATTAATTTTTCTCTTAGCAGTGATTTATAACTTTTGGTCTCTTCTAGTTCTATGCATTTAAACCCATCATTTTGTATTAGTTCATAATCTATGTTGTAATGCATACCAAAACTATTTTTAATTGTACAAAAAATTAGTTGTGCGCTTGATTTTATCTGAATTTACGAAACTCTGTTGTGTTCCTTGGAGAGAATTAATGCAAATTTATCGAAGATGTCGAAAAGGAAAGCCATTAAATTTATAATGCAATCAAATACTTTAATATTTATTTTGTGTCAGACTGCATAATTTAACGCTTGTCAGTAGCACATTATAAATAACTTATGCTGTTGTTGCTTCTAAATCTATCAAAGTAAGAAACAATGCTGATAAATAGTCATCCAACTTAGATTTTAGAAAATTCATAAAAACATTTATGAAGCTCCTCCATGATAATAAATATTTGTGGTTCGTTTTGTATAATTTACTGAAAATTACATTTCTTGTTGATTTAGTAATATACACTATAATGAGAGTTACAGAAAATTATGCATGCGGGCAGTTTCATAAATTTATTCCATTCTTAATATTGAGATTCTACTTCGTCCGCCAATTCTAACAAATATATGTAATAATCTATGTAAAAAATCTATCATAATCTATGTAAAAAAAAACAAAAAACACTATGGTAAAAATTTCACTGGTTAGTTTAGTATTATTTTCATTAATTTTATTAAAAGCCGCACTGACAGCTTTTAAAAAATTCATTGGGCATATTTACGATGTTCGTGCGAAAATGTCATTCAAAACGCTTTTTTATTTAGCGAAACTAACAAAACTGTTTTATTATTTATTTTTTTTGCGCCCACAAGCAGTAACTTATGCTTTTGTTATTCAGAAAAAATAAATTTTCTGCTATAGACGCAAGGCTTGAAATTTTGGGGGAAGGGGCTAGTCAATTACATCGGCTCTAGTAGTGTTCAACTGGTACTTATTCTATCGACCCCGAAAGGATAAATAGCAAAGCCGACCTAGGCAAAATTTGAACTTAGAACGCAAAGAGGGACGAAATGCCACTAAGCATTTTATTCGGCGCTTCTATTCATAATATATATATGCATGCGGGCAGTTTCATAAATTTATTCCATTCTTAATATTGAGATTCTACTTCGTCCGCCAATTCTACTAAATATATGTATTAATCTATGTAAAAAAATCTATCATAATCTATGTAAAAAAAAAAACACACACTATGGTAAAAATTTCACTGGTTAGTTTAGTATTATTTTCATTAATTTTAAAAGCAGCACTGACACCTTTCTGGTGGACGCCCTGTGTCTAGTTCTGGAAATTACATCGCACATCGACAGACTACGCTGACGATCCTGCAGATATTTACTTATGTAAATTTTAACAGGTGAAACCATGGTACGTAGGTTAATCGTTTTTTTAAATTTAGTATTTTTTCATTTGTCTTGCCCTTTTACAGTCTGTTGTGTCGCTGAATTTTTACTGAGAACATATAATTTTTTTCGTGGTTAGATGATTCGGCATCTGTTTCTAGCATATAGGAGCCCACTTTTGCTGGTCATTCCTCTTATTTTTGTATGTAATATAATTTTAATCATCGGATTTTTTTGATATGCTAGACCACTGGTTCTAATTGATTAATATCAATTTGTACCGTCATAAATAAATTATATATATATATATATATATATATATATATATATATATACCACACACACACACACACACACACACACACACACACGCACACGCACACGCACACGCACACGCACACGCACACGCACACACACACATATATGTAGTGGCTTCATGTAGGCATGGCGTGGATTAGATCCTCGATAGCCAAGCTTCACTAAACAGTTGAACAGCACTTTTCTCACGGTAAAACAACAGTTTTTCTGCGAGTGACAGTAGTTACATTTGCCAGATGCCTTCGCTAAGCAGAATAATGTCTTTGCCACCTGACCCTTCTAACCTCTTCTAGGCCACCAAAAGCTAGAATAGAGATAACTGACCGCCAACGAAATCTATTGTTCTCAGCAATATGCCTATCCTTCTGACTGGTTTTGGATAGTTATAAAAGCAAGTTCTTGCAGGTTGTATATTCATTGTTGATCCATGGTGAAGTAACTGACGAACAGAGAAGTGTTGGAACCTGTGTGAGTTGCTGGTTGTTGTAAAGTGAACTGTAATTTAAAAGAACAGTAAAATGAAACTGCTTGCTTTGTGGGGCGAGTAAGCCATTTCATCCTCATTTTTATCGTACTCATAGTCCATTCGATATGTATTTTTTCCACGGTAACTGCAGGGAATTTGCCTTTTAGCTGTTGAAATATGTCACAAACATTTTAACTAATCTAAATTTTGCTTATGCCGAAACACTGCTTGGCGCTAACATTTTGATATATATATGTAATAAAATAAAGCTACATAAGTCCTGTATTTGTTTGTAATCCACTTTTCGCTTTAAATTCACATAGGAGTGAGCTGTGATCATAATAAGAGTGCATGGAGGATAATCGTTTTCTTTGCATCTCAAATAAACTCAGTTGAATACTCTTTCGGGCTTGTATCCATTGCAATAAACTGAGAGCTCTTTTCTGATAACGAAGGCAAACCAAGGATTTTGTATATTATGCATAAACCTCGACCTGAAAGTCACTTAAAGATATTTAATTCTTTCTGCACTCAGCGCGTCCTGTACGACTGAGTTGTCTATAATTCCATAAGATCTCTTTCAAATGTAACAGTGTTTATTCCGCCTAACTCATTGTCAGCTAATAGGGTGGCTATATGCTAAGTCTTTTTTTCTGCCTCGTCTACAGTGATTATTATCATGTCATAACAGAAGCATTTCGAAAGAGTTATAATTTAAAATCTTTCCCTTCATTGATTGCTGGGACACCGCATTCCGATTTGCAAGTATAGTAAAGGATCATAAGTTAATACTGGGACCTACTTTTTGCATTACCAGTGCGATATAATTACTTTAAGTTATCTCAACAGATTTTCTATAGACTCTAGAGCTAGCACTGAATACCTCTATCTAAGCATTGCGACCGAAGATAGAAAAATAGGCAATAGATGCGTATGCATATTTCAGGAGTTATTGGATGTGGTGCTGAAGAAGAAGCAAAAAATCCTGCATATGCACCCATCACCTATTTTCTATCTTTGATCGCATTGTGTACATAGCCGTTTTTGTATACGAAATGTCGTAACTTTTAGTGACGACTCTAAATTCTATATATAAAAAAATCTAAAGAGATAATTTAAAAGTGACTCCCTTTATATTAATTATATTTTTCTGTGATAGAAGAAATTTTAATAACCAGTACGTTCAATAATATTATCATTCATACAAAAAAAATAACAACAAAAATACCAGGTGTTATACCCAACAATATGCATGTAAGCCAATAAGAAAAGAGCAACACGTGGCCAAACATGTTTAATGCACTCACATGTCCTACATTTAGCTTTCAAAAAGAAAAAAAAACAACAACAACAACGGTGTACAAAACAATATATTAGAGCCGTCATAGGCTATGATAGTTTTACCTGGATCCCAAAGACCGCTGCACGTCTTGTGGAATCATAACTCTGCACCTGGAAAATTTCCTTGAAAGGTGTAGGGTTAGGCAAAGAATTTCGTGGAAGGCTAGCAGTTGCCCATGCATCTCCCCACGATATTCACGTTTCAAAGGAAAGTCAAAGGCGTATGTAGTTTGGCATCAGTTACTATCGATACTGCGGTCAGATCAGGAAAAGAAGGGATAAACGTTTGCAAGTAACTCGTTCGAGGTTGCGATCATTCCATCCACACTGGTCTGATACCAATCGACCCAGAAGGAGTAAAGTAATGATTGATTTTGGTGGAATTTGGATTCAGAACATTAAGAACCGAAACAAATAGCAAAATTACTGTGTTCCACCCACCACTAATCTCTCCCCAATAAACTATAAAGTACATAAAGTACACATCATAACAGGTTATACACAGTACAAAAACCTGTCTTAAAAAATGAAAGAATATGTAAGATAATGTATTCATAAATATACACATGCATGAAAAGAAAAAAAAAAAAGATACAGTGGTTAGGATTAAAATGTTTTTGGTCAAAGATCTTCTCAGTAACAACAACAACAACAACATTATTGGAGGATGGTAAACCGAATCTGTCGCGCCGTTTAAAATAATCATCTGACCTTCGTGCACCTTCAGACCAGGTGCTTGGTCTTGAATAGATTTCCTCTATTGCTAAACAATAATAGCAACGACGTCGACGACGTTGTTGACTACAACAAGAACAACCACAAAAGCATTTCTGAGGATGTGTTCAGCTAGAACAACATAGAGTTAAGCACGGGCTAACACACTTCATATATTGAGCCGAAAAGAACTTTTAATGAATTGAAATTACACTTGTAATAAGAATAACTTTAGATCACCCATTTCGTGTATATATTCGTACATAGAAACGGTGGGATGGTCCAAATGAGTTTTAAATTTGCTGTTGGTACTTCGTTTTATTCCTTGATTATTCTGTTGTACAAGATACATATTTGAATGTCTATTTATCTGTACACATGCACCTCCTTAATTCCCCAGCAGTTAAATTCAAGCAAAAAAATACAAGCCGCAACACTTGGAGAAAATGAGCCTTCACCATAAACTAAACCTCTCTTACTCAGCCTAACACATCCTACCAAACTATCATCCGAACTGTGAAGTGTGCAGTTGTGCATCACACAGCCCTAAAGATCGTCTGCTTTCAAAATAACAGTCGATCCTTTTAGTCAATTACCCAAAGAGTCAAAATCTCTACTAATCTTTGTAGAACCTTTCTCTCCAAATTCACAACCTTGTCGGTTCTAAAAGCAGTACTTAGAGAAAGTTTCCACATCACTGCTCGTTTTACATCTAGGTCCACACAACACACCTCATTTCGAATATCTCAAAGGTGATGGTTAATAAGAACATTCTCGATTATCTTGAATCTCTCTTCCTCTTTAATAACTACCAGCATGGCTTTCGTAAAGCTATATCTACTGGTGACTCACTTCCATGTATTATTCATCGTTGGGATCTCGCCCATCAGAAATATGGTGAAAACAATATCATTGCCTTCGACATCAGCAAAGCTTTCGATAATTTTTAGCATGAGAATCTCTTGTTAAAGCTGCCTGCCCAGGAATAATGGACAGGCTTCATCTCTCCCTCATCTCTTGGATCTGCAGCTTCCAGTCGGATTGCATGTTAATAGAGCTCTATGTCTTACAGTCTATATACTCTGTCTCAGGGTTCCGGCTTGTCCTCCCACTATTCCTCATATACATAAACGATCTACTTGGCTTCGCTTCAAATGACGTTCACACCACCGTAGATAATACAACTCTTCAATACTCTTTAACCGTCTGTACCCAATGATCAATCTGTACGGGCAAAATAAGATACTTCAAATAATTCCCGTGTTGGCATGTGTTGAAACATCGACAAATATGAGATAAAAGAAAGTTCGGCTTTTTGTTAAAACAATGTAACCCTTATTACGTCATAATAGAAGTATTTCAAAATAGAAATATTTTCAAAAGACTTCAGCTTCAATAAAATGCGAAAGACTTGGCGTCATAATGAACTAATTCTCTGAAAATACTCTGGACGAAAATTTCCAAAATATCGGAAAACAGATTTTTTCTATATAAGACATAAAATTTATGAGATGAGAAAAGCAAGAATGTGTGAGGAGCACGTGACTTTAGGTTAATTGTACAATTTTACTGTGAGTATAAGTACTGTGAATGAAATAAAACCGCTTCAGCCAGGAATAGAAACCATGCTGAGGATGCCACTTGATATACTAAAAAATATTTAATTTGTAGTGATTTCTAATTTGAATGATGAAAGTGTTCCTAGTAATAGCTTTTGACGTTTAGAGAAATCTGATCTGTCCGCTGCAGTCAGAGTGAAAACAGTCACTAACCAGATAGCCCCACCACCGCCTTCAGTGTTGCTCATGTCCAGGATTACTGATTTATCATCTGAGTTTAGATCCAGGCCTCTTTGAAATAACCTTGCTAAGTCACTCGATCCGGACCGACCGAAGAGGGCATTTTTCATAGCCCGTTTTTCTGTGAATGTAACCCCCCCCCCCCCCCCCCCGATTTCCCACTTCCATTGCCTCTCGCATTTCTTTCCATTCAAAATCAAAATGGTACAGGATGCCCGATTTTCGGGTGCGATCAACACCTGGCACTCCAGAGACATTGTTGTTTTTCCTTGTTGGTGATGGGGCTGATTTCAAATTTATTATCTCTCCTGTGTTCTTCCAAACATATAATTTCTCCTGTGTTCTTTTTACATCACTCCTGTGTTTTTCTTTATATCACTCACGTCTGGACCCAATGGAGAAGAACGTTTCTAATTTTTATATTTGTTACTCACTTATTGTTATATAGAAGAAGAATATATCGAAGGATCAAACTAACATTATTTGATATACCTGTACATAATCACCACATACATATTTCTAAAGTAGAATCAGCATTAGCTAATTGTTTCTAAGCAAAGCAAACGGTTATTGAGATTCACAGTCATAGAACAATAAAAATGATTATTACGTCATAGCTTTACAAACCTAATTTATCCTACGGAACACAACGAGCCAACTTTTCTCTTATTTTTTCTTTTCTTTTTCATCTTTTTGAAGTGTTTATTTATTACCTCCGCCAAGGAAGGAGGTTATGTTTTCATCGGCGTTGATTTGTCCGTCTTTCCGTCTGTGTGCAAAATAACTCAAAAGGTTGTGAACGGTATTTGAGGAAACTTGCAGGAAAAGTTGGTAATGACACAACGAACAGATGATAAAACTTTGGTAGTGATCCGGGAATTTTTATGGATTCTTGAAGGATTTTTCATTTGTTATATTTGCTTTATATGAAGTATTACAAGGTTATGTTCTTTGATTATCTCCCTTGAAAACACGTTCATCGTTTCCACATAACCTATGGTAGTGTTGCTGTTTCCGAAGTTTATTTTTGTTTCTCTATTAGTAATTTCACACGCGTATCTATCTTAAAATGAGCTGCTTGGCGGAGGTCTGCGGAGGATGACATGACAAGCCTTGACTATTGTGATCGACTCAAAAAGCTCAGGCTTTGCTCCCTCCACCGCCGCTGTGAGCGCTATATCATCTGTATGATGTGGAAAATATCCCATCAACATTGCCCAACTTTAAAATTCGTCTGAGGCTTGGCCCCCGCCCCGTGCCATCCGTCCATTACAGAAATGTTCGTGTCGTATCACAACACTATGACAGAACTATTTCACCTTAATTGGCCCTGCTCTCTTCAACATCGTGCCAGACACACATAAAGGAGGAAAGTGACTTCACGGCATTCAAACGATCCCAAGATGATTACCCCCAACAAATACCAGATAAACCACCCACACCCAGATATGTCTCTGAAAACAATAACCCTCTGCTTGAATGGGCTACGGTTCCTCAGAGCTGACTGTGTATCTCTTCCAGGTGGTGCTATTGAATTAGACATGGCCTGAGTCAACTTCGGCCGAAACTTATCTAAGTAATCTAATCTATGCTGTAATTTTTTAATCAAAGCATGGCAACGTGGGTAGTGGCTGATATCTTAACATTTCTGATGGTCTAAAGTATAAAAAAAATTATTAAAGATTTATATAGAACTACATTCAGAGTATGTCTATAAGCTATTGTATTTAGCCCTGGTTTCTATCGTCAAACTGCTCCGTTTTGTAGATGTGATTTTTTTTTAATAAAGCACTTCGAAATTAGAAAAATCAAAAATCTGCAACAATCTTGGTCCCATGAGTATCGGATAATGGATTTTCAACTGTGTAAAGAAACTGATTGTGGTGATCGTAGTTTTGACGGTGATTATGGTGAAAGCAGAAACAGTGTTGATGATGAGGATGGTCGAGATATGTTTTTGCCGGCGTTGGTTTGGGAAATTGAGCGATTTTCAGCATGCGTGTATATGGGTGGAAATGAGCTGCTTAGCAGAGGTCTGCGCTCTCCGAGTGCTTTTCTAGTTATAAAGTATTTTTCAATTGGAAAAAAAAAAAAAAAAAAATATGGAACTGCTATTTTTGCCAACAAAATTTAAACTAAGATTTCGTATGATGACACCATAAAAATAACTAAAGTGACAATGTAAACAAAACAAGGCATTCATAACTGGTAAAATGTTTGGAGAAATGATATACAATTCCAAGCTGGCAATATTAAAACTGATACTTATTAGGATGGAGAGTTGCTGGTATAGTTAGCACGCTAGACGAAATGCCTAGCGTCATTTCGTACATGTTCTGAGTTCAAATTCCGCCGAGGTCGACTTTGTTTTTCATCCTTTCGGGGTCGATAAAATAAGCACCAGTTGAGGACCGGGGTCGATGTAATCGACTTACTCCTTCCTCTGAAATCGTTGAGCTTGTAACAAAATTCGAAATCAGTATTAAAACTGATTCGACACAGTAACCCAGATATTTCACTATTCTTTTCTACTCAAGGCAGAAGGCTCGAAATTTTTGGGGAGTGGGGCCAGTCGATTAGATCGACCCCAGTACGCAACTGGTACTTAATTTATATATATATATATTGATAAAAAGTGTAGGTGGCATACGAGTGGGTATATATTTATAAAAGAGAAGTTGAAAACGCCACTTTATCAGATAAATTTTCATTTTCTCAGAGATATTTTACATGTTTCGGTTCTTGAAAAAACGAACCTTATCAAAAATACATATTTTTAAAATGTAATTAAAAGAAAAGTTCATGATTGTCATTTTTAAAAATATGTATTTTTGATAAGGTTCGTTTTTTTCAAGAACTGAAACATGTAAAATATCTCTGAGAAAATTAAAATTTATCTGATATAGTGGCGTTTTGAAACTTCTTATATATATATATATGATTTATCGACCTCGAAAGGATGAAAGGCAAAGTCGACCTCGGTGGAATTTGAACTCAGAACGTAACGGAAGACGAAATACCGCTAAGCATTTCGCCCGGCGTGCTAACGTTTCTGCCAGCTCGCCGCTTTCAAATACTTCAATAGTAATAATAACATCAGCAAGATGTTACTTCACAGTAAGATGAGAAGCAAAAATATGTAAAACACCGGAATTTTCTGTAATTTCAGCTTCTATTATATTACTGAACCTTTCGTTTAGTTTTAGCATACATTATCATGTTCGTTATAAACGACACTGTGAAATAGATAGACGTATATTTTTACACTAATGATTTATAGGTACGTGGTATATAGTTATGTAACCATAATATACTATAAAGTATATTGAACGTTTTTTTATAATTCAATACCACGTTCTACTTCGCTAGTGCACTTTACATTATTTGTTAAGGTTTTTCAACAGATATTCTATAGAAATTATTGACAGCATTAATTTTTACTATTACGTTTCGAATACGAGATGTCGGACGTAAACAAACAATGAGATCGAAAATGAAAAAAGTGGATTCTTTACGTCAACCGGCAACGCTCAGCTCAGTGGTTGGACGCCGATGAAGCCCCACGGCACTTCCCGAAAGTTGCACCAAAAGAAGGTCATGGTGACTGTTTGGTGGTCTGCGACTGGTCTCATCCATCACAGCTTTTTGGATCCAGGCGAAACCATTACGGCGGAGAAGTGCTGTCAGCAAATGGATGAAATGCATTAGAAACTCCGACAACACCCAGCATTGGTCAATAGAAAAGGACCAATTCTTCTCCACGACAACTCTTGACCGCACGTCGCACAACTGACCCTGCAGAAGTTGAACGAATTGGGCTCCAAAACTCATCCGCCATACTCACCAGACCTCTCGTCTACCGACTACCACTTTTTCAAGCATCTCGACAACTTCCTGCGTGAGAAATGCTTCAAAAACCAAGACGATGCCAAACACGCCTTCAACGACTTCATCGCCACCAGAACGCAGGATTTTTACGCTAATGGCATAAAAAAACTTGTTTTGCGTTGGCAAAAGTGTGTTGATTCTGATGGTGTTTATTTCGATTAACAAAGTTTTGTTTGGGCCAAAATATGTGCATCTGAATTTAAAGGTTAAAAACCGCAAGAATCTAATATTTCGTTATACTATAAAGTATATTAAACGTTTTTGAAAGTCAGCACCACGATCTACTGTGTTAACAGTGCGCTTTACATTATTTGTTAAGATTATTTCTACAGATATTCTATAAAAATTACTGATTTTTGCTACTGCGTTTCGTATATATTTTTATATCAACTATCACTGTGAACTATATATAAACTCTTTAACATAAGCATCTAAATCTGAACAGCTGATAATATAGTTTTTGATAATGATTATTACTTAGTAATGTGTAAAATGCAGTCATGGTAATTTTTGTTCTTTGAATGTAGGTATAAAAAAGTAATTATATCTCAGATATTATAGCTTGAAATTGGAGCTATTCACTACATTATATCAAGAACATTCACCACACACACATTGTCAAAATAGGAATATGCATTAATTAATCACCAGGTACTAAAAC
>NC_142928.1:159059527-159069527 GCF_046866305.1 Octopus bimaculoides
AACGGATCCGGATTTCAGGGTTATTTCCCTTCGTCGGCGTCCGATAGCCGCTGACCTTGGTGAGAGAGACAAAAACCTGGCAATCTTATATCTTCTTTTCAAGTGAAATTCTTCACTGATATCGAAAAGGTGAAAACAAGCAATGTTAATTCTCTAAATGAAGTATTAAAAGTAACTGCACGATAAAGTGTAGTATATTGCCACTTAAGTGTGGCTGACCCCTAGGGGTGGATGTTACTGTTGCTTTTAGCCCCAGGAGGACATCTCCTCCAGCTGGCTTATCGACACACGACTGTGTCCTGCTTGCCAAGGGTAGTTATCCCTCTCACCAACATCTGCAGCACGAACGGATCCGGATTTCAGGGTTATTTCCCTTCGTCGGCGTCCGATAGCCGCTGACCTTGGTGAGAGAGACAAAAACCTGGCAATCTTATATCTTCTTTTCAAGTGAAATTCTTCACTGATATCGAAAAGGTGAAAACAAGCAATGTTAATTCTCTAAATGAAGTATTAACAGTAACTGCACGATAAAGTGTAGTATATTGCCACTTAAGTGTGGCTGACACCTAGGGGTGGATGTAGGACACAGTCGTGTGTCGATAAGCCAGCTGGAGGAGATGTCCTCCTGGGGCTAAAAGCAACAGTAACATCCACCCCTAGGGGTCAGCCACACTTAAGTGGCAATATACTACACTTTATCGTGCAGTTACTGTTAATACTTCATTTAGAGAATTAACATTGCTTATATATATAATCATAAATATATAGGGATTAGCAGAAAACCTGCTTCTCCAACATACTGAGAATTCAGCAGCCAGTTTTTAGAATCAGTAGTTCTTTGGCTGCTGTTTCTGAATTCAGAACAGCAGCCAAAGAACTACTGATTCCAAAAACTGGCTGCTGAATTCTCAGTATGTTGGAGAAGCAGGTTTTCTGCTAATCCCTATATATTTATGCTTATAAATGGCTTTACCGAAAAGGTTTTTTCATACTGAGCTACCCGGCATAATTGTTAATTATTAATTTTATTACTAATTGATGATTCCCTACCCTGTATATTTCTATATTTAGTAATACCTCTAAGATGGTCAGCTAAACCGCTACAGGTCGTACGGGACTTTTTTCTATGCGGGACTATTTATGATACACACTGAATTGAATTCATTAGGGTGAGGGATTTTAAACTCACTGGCCGATAAATTTCTTAATGTCTGCCTCACGTGGTCTTGATGTCGCATGGTCAAAATTTACTTGAGTTATTCAGACATTGGCAAATTTATTAAAATATTTGGCTGAAGATCGAAATGAGGTAATTTCTTACCATTAATCGTGAAACGATTCGTACCAAATTAATTAAAGGCAAGTTTTTTTTTTTTTACTCTTCTCTTCTGTCTTTGGTTCTGTGTGTACCATGAATATCGCTATCAATTAGAGAAAAATTCGTAATTTTTAGAATCAGTAGTTCTTTGGCTGCTGTTTCTGAATTCTCAGTATGTTGGAGAAGCAGGTTTTCTGCCAATCCCTATATATTTATGATTATAAATGACTTTACCGAAAAGGTTTTTTCATACTGAGCTACCCGGCATAATTGTTAATTATTAATTTTATTACTAATTGATGATTCCCTGTCCTGTATATTTAAATATATATATATATATATATATATATATATATATATATATATATATATATATATATATATATATATATATATATTTGAAGAAAAGCAACAAAAATTCAATAGGTTGTAGCAGTACGTACGAAACGTACGTACTGTTACAATCTATTGAATTTTTGTTGCTTTTCTTCAAATTTTATTCACCAATTCCCTTGATTTTTTTGGGGTTTTTACCCTACCAAATTCTGGTGCCTCAAACATTTTAAGTACCACATTTAATCTTTTGATTAAATCTATATTATATATATATATATATATATATATATATATATATATATATATATATATATATATATATATATATGTATATATTAATATTATCTTGGTTGAAAAACTTCGATAATGCAAATATGTTAATAGTTACCAGGGTAGTAAAAATCTCACAGAAACTAGGATATTATACCTGGTTAAGGGGTAGAAATTCCATGTTAAAGTGATGTATTTTGAGTTGATATAAAGAATAATAATAAATGGAGCAAAACGCATATAATCAATAAGTTCCTTTAATTCCTACACATGTTTCAAAAATTATATGCACCCTACTCCAAAAGAACAAGAGATGCTGGTTTATACATGTAATTTTATCATCAGGAAACCATTTTACAAATGCAAGACTTGTGCTGAATGCTAAGATTACGTACGAGGAATAACACTATATAGCTAAGTTAAATGACCGTTAGAAACAAGAACGCTAGTTTACAGGGAGCTGTTTTGGGAGAGAGGCTATGAACGCTATACTAAGAGTTTAAATTAAAAGAAGACATAATGAACCGCAGAGAATTCTTAAAATTAATAATAATGGTAATAAAAAAAAAAATTTGCAAGTGGAAGGAGAAAGGGGGAGAATCCAATGGATTTGTGTAAAGAATAAATTTTCATATTCGACTAATTACGTAAATAAACGTTTAGAAGGAAGGAAATTAAAGATGGATAGTAAATATGGGTAACCATTAATGTTGTATCATATTAAGTTACGGTAATCAATCTAAATAAATGGCAATACAAGGTACAAAACTCTAAAGCAATGAAATAATAAAAGAATACATAACGTAGGTAAATGTATATGCAAAAATACCTATTTGATGTAATATTGTAAATCATGATAAACTAATGTATTATATCCCGCCAGAGAAAAACGTGCTTTTTATATTCTACTATATAGCATAGAGGTATATTAATGAAAAACGGGAGTGAATATTGGACCTAGTATAGAAGAAAGTACGATTAGGAAGATATCTTAGAATATTCTAATAGATAAGGAAAGAAGTGAAATAAAGCTTGATTCGAGAAAGGTGAACGAAGGGGAATAAGCATGAAATTTATTATGCAAAATTACTTACGATAGCAAGAACTTTAGCATATACATAAAGATATGTGTGAACTGTATAAATATGACTATATGTGGAGTAATAAAACCGTGCAAACTTAATGAGTAAAGAGAGTAGAGATTAACTTACAATGCGGGATAACCATTGATATAGTATCATATTAAGACACAGTAACTAATCTAAATAAATGGCAATACTTGATGCAATATCGTAAATTAATAAAAGAATACGTATGCAATGAATACATTTTTAAAGTTATATTGGAATACTTGTCTAACTAAAACTAAAATATAATATCCCGTCAGGAAAAAACGTGCTACTTTGCATATTACTTTGTAGCACAAAGGTATATTAATAGAAGTTGATGTAAAAGTAGGATGGAATATTGAGATAAAGTACAAGCATCAATATATCTTAAAAAAAAAAGTATAAATATATCTTTTATATATATATATATATATATATATATATATATATATATATATATATATATATATATATATATATATATATATATATATATATATATATATAAAAGATATATATGATTTACTTTTCGTAATAAGATAAAAAAAACCAAGGCTGTGTATAATATATATATATATATATATATATATATATATATATATATATATATATATATATATATATATATATATATATATATATTCTTTTATTTGTTTCAGTCATTTGACTGCGGTCATGATGGAGCACCGCCTTTAGTCGAACAAATCGACCCCAGGACTTATTCTTTGTAAGCCCAGTACTTATTCTATCGGTCTCTTTTGCTGAACCGCTAATTTACGGGTACGTAAACACACCAAAATCGGTGGTTGGACACTCCTGAGATCCAGAAGACATCTAGAAAGGTAAAAGAAGATAAAAGAGCTAAGAGTTCCAGGTTGTGTCTAAAATAGTGTTCTAGTCCATCACCAATATGCGTTACCTTAGATGTATCTAGATACCCGAAAAATAATCGAAAATACTTGTATAAATTATTGTCAATATTGTAGGGCAGGAGTCACCAAACTACGGCCCGCGAGGTCAGTTCATCCGGCCTGCTACCGCAATGTACTTTTCGTATATCGACCTGCAATGCGAGTTCATTTGCCTCTGGTATGGCGTCAGTGTTTCGAACAATTAATGTCTGTGAGCAAACATTTTCAAAAATGAAGTCTGTGAAGTCAGCACATCGAACGAGGTTGACTGATGAACATTTGAAAGCAATTCTCTTGGTTGGATGCAGCAATTCCAAGGCAAATATTGATGATATCTTAAAAGCTAAGCACCAGTTTCACAAATCTCACTAAACTTTTTTGCTGCTTGGTTTGTGAGATTCGGATACGTGCGCGCTGGGTGTGATGTAACTATCTTATTACTAACGTCGCCTTCTTTGATAATTTTTTGATAAATAGATATGTTGGTTGTCATTTGATAAATAGATATGTTGGTTGTCACTGTATTGTATTGAATGACGGCCCACGCTCGCCATTCTCTCAGTTATCTGGTCCGCCGTGAAAAAAAGTCTAGTGAACCCTGTTAAAGGGGATAAAGGCGGTGAGCTGGCAGAATCGTTACCGCGCCGAAATTTCTTAGCGTCATTTCTTCTGACTTCACGTTCTCAATTCAAATGCCGCCGGTTTCGATATTTCCTTTCATCTTTTTCGGTGCCGATAAAATAAGTACCACTTGAGTACCCCTTCCCACCCCAAAAAATCGCTGGCCTTGTGCCAAAATTTGATACCACTATTAAAGCGGGCGAGCTGGAAGAATCGTTAGTGCGCCGGACAAAATACTTAGCGGAAATTCTTCCAACTTAACGTTTTGAGTTCGAATTCCGCTGGAGTCGACTTTGCCTTTCATCCTTCCGGAGTCGATAAAATAAGTACCAGCTGAGTACTGGGGTCCATGTAATCGACTTACCTCCTCATTCCGAAATTGCTGGTCTTGTACCAAAATTTGAAGCCATTGTTATTGAGGAAACATTCGTGTTGCAAGGTTAAGTGAGGGAATGAGAGAAGAATGTTTACTACGGAATTTGAAGTAGTTTTCATTTTATTATCGGAACACCTAACTAGACAGAATGGTGCGCAATGCTGCAGAATTGACACTGAAGAGAAGTAAGTGGTAATGTAGGAGTCAGATGAAGAGATAGAGAGGGTGTTTTAGAAATGAATATAAAACGGGATGATCCGATATGGAGAATGTCACAAGTGCTCGCACGCACGCACACACACACACACACACACACACACACACACACACACACACACACACACACACGGACGCGAAAACATCCTCACGAAGCATACATGTACGTATTACACACATCTTTCAATCAGCCGGTTTGTCTCTTTCTATACATTTACATTCCTCACTATCTATCTATCTATCTATCTATCTATCTATCTATCTATCTATCTATCTATCTATCTATCTACACACACACACACACACACACACATGTATATATGAACCCAACCACATGGTTCTGGGTTCAGTCCCACTGCGTGGCACCTTCGGCAAGTGTCTTCTACTATAGCCTCTGGCCGACCAAAGCCTTGTGAGTGGATTTGGTAGACGGAAACTGAAAGAAGCCCGTCGTATATATGTATGTATATATATATATATATATATATATATATATATATATATATATATATGTGTGTGTGTGTGTGTGTGTGTGTGTGTGTGTGTGTGTATGTTTCTGTGTCTGTGTTTGTCCTTCAAAATCGCTTGACAACCAATGCTGGTGTGTTTACGTCTCCGTAACTTAGCGGTTCGGCAAAAGAGACCGATAGAATCAGTACTAGGCTTACAAAGTAAAAGTCCTGTGGTCGACTTGCTCGACTAAAGGCGGTGCTCCAGCATGGCCACAGTCAAATGACTGAAACAAGTATACATGAATATAGATATATTCATGTAATCACAAGTGATTTGTGATCTTTGTTGATCATACTAAGTTTGTAATCACACAAATAATCACACAAATAGATACTAGTAACTTGATTTGGGCGTATAAAAAAATGGGTTGGGGGAAGTGGTCGTTTTTTTGTGAAGGGTTATAAAAAATACAACTGAAAATACTTGTGCGGTAAGGAAAAGGCAATGTTAGTTATCGATATATATACGCTCTGTGTCATCAATATAAATTCAATCCGCTATATGTTTTTGTATTTACTTTTATTCCACTATTAATTGTTTTAATTCATATATCTTTCTATATTCCATTATTACTTTTTATATTCATCTTACCGGGGGCTAACATATATTCAGTTTTAGCCTATTTACTTATTACACAGCATGCTTGTATTTCTTGATTTAAACAGAACAAAAATAGAAATAATTTGAAATTACAGATTGGAAATTCTAAAGGACAAAGTGCACTGGTGTTGCCTCGTGTCTATGCAAGAAATACTGTTCTTCGGGAACTTTTGCAGTGAATGTAAATAATAATGCTTATTATATACATCTGTAGCTTTTGCACGGAATGCGTCAAATATGTTATAAATACGCATTTAGAAAACGTATGTAACCTGTTTATAAGATCATGTACCTATGTGTAAATATATACGTACTTTGGAATTTTGAATACATATACATTTGTGAATTTAGGTGGAGCATTTACAGTAGAAAATAGTCCCATTGCATGCCACTTTGACTTTTTAATGATATATTTCTTGTACTCCTGATCAAAAGTTTTCTCTACTTCCTCATAAAGATTTTCTTCCAAGTATCCCATGACAAAGTTCGCACATGAGGGTGCAAACCGCGATCCTATAGCCGTTCCTTTTTATCTGTCGATATGTTTTATTATCAAATCTAAAATTATTTTCTTCTAGTACCAGGCATGTGGCCTTCATGATGAAGTCAGTCTTGAAGCGTTCATTTATCCGTCCTCTATGTTTCTCTACCCAGTACTTGACTGCTTCCAGGCCTAAAGCGTGAGGTACATTGGTATAAAGATTGGTGACATAAAAACTTGTAAGTATAGTGCCTTCTTGGACAGTGGATGAGATGTGCTGGATGAAGTCTATGTCATCCCGTATATAACTGGGTATTAAAGGGCACAAAGGTTTTAGGAATATATCTAAAAATGACTTAGTTGTTGTGTTGGTGCTTGCGGTCCAGCAACTATTGGTTTTAGTTTGAGGTCAGCAGGCCTTAGAATTTTTATGTATTGGTTCTTCTGCCTATTTATGGCACTTTGTATTTCGGAGCTTTTGTGGATTTGGGGCAATCCGTAGAAATCGTTCTCTTTGATTACAGAGTTGCATATATAATCTTTCTCATTGTCTGTGAAGGAATTATGGTAGTCATTGATTAGTATTCTGATTTTATTCATTATTGTTTTTTTCCGGGTGTCTTGGTTCTTCCTTGTAGTAGGTTTGGCTTGTTAAAATTTCCAATATTTTGTCTTTATAGTAGTCCTTGTCCATGATTACTATCGCCCCTCCCTTATCAGCTTCTTTTAGGATGATTGAGTTGTCATTCTTCAGTGTTAGTGAGGCTTCCTTTTCCTCTTCACGAAGGTTTTGTTTGCATCTGTAGGTTTTTAAGGTAAATTTTGAAATTGTGTCTATATTCGCCTCTAAACTAAACATTTGTCATTTCCCTTTTAGGTGGAGAAGTGGGATTTATTTCTGACTATTGAGTCATCATTTATATCCTTATTGCCGAAGAATTCTATAAGTCAGAGGTGGCGGTTGAAATGTTCAATATCAGATTTCAGTTCAATGAGATTAGGGGTGGGTATCGGGGTAAATTCGAAACCTTTTAATAGGATGTTCTGTTGAGGTTTCTATTTAACAAATTTATGATCTTTGGGTCTACATGTTCTGTGTGTGCATTAAAATTTTGTGTTGTGTCGGATCTGGTGTCTGGTTGTGATATTTTCTCCCTAAAAACAGAATTGTGTTACCGTGTCTCCATTTTCTGATTTCGGGGTTCTGGTTCCCACGTAGGCGGGGGAGGGGGGGAATGGTTCATGTTTTTTGTACGAATTCCGTTGTCTATAGGTTCTGTTTCTTCCCATCTTCCATGCTTTTTGGGCTATTCAGGATATATGGGATTTTTGGTCGTAAATCGTGACTTTCTTGAGTTACCATGGCGGTTATTCATATTGTGGCTTCTGCGTTGTCCGTATTCTTTTTGTCTTTCTTCTCATGTAATCATCCATCTAGGGTACATGGTATTACGGGTTGGTGGTTGTCTATATGTTGTTTTTCATGTCTTTTTCCCCATGTATTTGTCCGTCTAGGGTGTTTGATATCATGGGTTGATGGTTGTCTTCTATATTTCTATGTGTTGGCTTATTGCAGTTTTGTGTATTGCAGAATATAGGTTTCTAGTCTGCACCTGGAGTGAGATGGAGGTCATTTCTCCACATGTGCTAGGGTAACCAGAAGTTCGATACTTTAGTCCGGTTCCTTTGAGGTTGGTGTCTATGTTTGTTTTCGATTTCCTCGTATTTTGTTGTTGTTGTGGTTTCGTTTTCATAATGGATTTTTCTCCATAGTTTTTTTCATAGTTAGTGGTAGGCATAGACATATTTCTAAACACATGAACTCATAGGCACACATACACACACGAAGCACACGCACACACACACACACACACACACACAGAAATACACACACACACAGAAATACACACACACACGCACATACACGCACGCGCGCACACACACAAACACACACACACACGCGCGCGCACACACGCACGCGCGCACACACGCGCGCGCACACACACGCACGCGCGCACACACGCACGCGCGCACACACACAAACACACACACACACACACACACACACACACACACACACACACACACACACAAACACAAACACACATATATACATATATATTTAAATATAGATAGATAGGTAGGTAGGCACCCAAGAAAAAGAAGGAGAAAACGGAAAAAAGAAAAAACAAAAAAAAAACAAAAATGCTCTCAGTGATGACCGCACCTCATCCTAAAACTGGCTTCTTGGAGAAGTCACCATCCTTGAACCCATTTCAATAGAATGGTAGATTACTAAATAAATAAATAAATAAATAAATAAATAAATGAATGGCAGTAAAAATTGAAGCGGGGTCCCTTCCTCCACCTTCTGTCTGACTATCTATCTATCTCCATTGTCCTGGAACCTCCTCCTACAACCCCCCCCCAAAGAAAATCATAAACAATGTTCTCTTCTAAACAAAATAAAACAAAAAAACATCTGTTTTAATATAAATAAACAACCTGTTTGTACATTCACAAAAAAATTTTATTTGACAAGTTCGAAAAACGAACGAAAGTGTTTATAATAATGACTAAATAAAAAACAAATTCTTTTTCCAAAATTCTGGCTACCACCTCTTTTCTCAATATCTATCTATCTATCTATCTATCTATCTATCTATCTATCTATCTATCTATCTATCTGTCTGTCTGTCTGTCTGCATGCCTGCCTGCCTGCCTGCCTGCCTGCCTACCTACCTATCTATCTATCTATCTATCTATCTATCTATCTGTCTGTAGGTCTATCTATCTATCTATTTATCTATCTATCTATTTATCTATCTGCACATGTGTGTGTGTGTGTGTGTGTGTGTGTGTGTGTGTGTGTGTGTTTGTGTTTGTGCCTTTTTGTGTTTGTCCCCTACCACCGCTTGACAACTGGTGCTTTTTTTGTTTACGTCCCCCGTAACTTAACAGTTCGGCAAAACGGGACCGATAAAAACAAACTGGCGTCGACTTGATCGACTAAACACTTGAAGGCGGTGCTCCAGCATGGCCGCAGTCTAATGACTGAAACAAATAAAAGATAATGAATGTAGAATAACGAGTAACTCACTGTACATATAACATGTACATATTTAAAGTAACCAAATGAATATAATATTAAAGGGTAAGTAGTAAGTATAGATATAGTTTCCTTACTTTCCTGTTGATTTGACATTTTTATATACATCCTCATACTTTCATCAGCAACTTTCATCATGA
>NC_142928.1:159074527-159084527 GCF_046866305.1 Octopus bimaculoides
AAATTACATGATGTTTGTGATATCTATCTATCTATACATACATACATATACATACATATATATATATATATACACACATGTATATACATATATATATGTATATGTATATGTATGTATATATGTTTATATATATATATATATATATATATATATATATATATATATATATATATATATATATATATATATATATATATATATGTATATATAGGAGTAGATAGACAGCCGACAACTGGTGAAGGGTCGTTCTTTGTGTTTACGTGTCCTGTTTTCCATTTATTCTCTAGTTGTTTGCGTACTTGACTCGTTTGATTTCCACAGTTCTTTCTACAGTTGGTGACGTCCTGTACTCATATATGTATATATGTATCAAAATAAGCAACACGGATTTTAAGGATGATTGCAGTACACACGTTTCATGCTACTCCATTTATTTAAGTAATGCAAGCATTACATTATCATCTTTAAAATCCGTGTTGCTTATTTTGATTCTTTGATCACCTTGCTCTTAGAATGGTTTTTGGATAATACCATACTATATTCTGGTGCCTAAACATAAGTACCATATTCAATTTTTGAATCTAAATCTAAATCTTATGTATATATGTATGTATATATATGTGTGTGTGTACTCTTTTACTTGTTTCAGTCATTTGACTGCGGTCATGCTGGAGCACCGCCTTTAGTCGAGCAAATCGACCCGGGACTTATTCTTTGTAAGTCTAGTCTCTTTTGCCGAACCGCTAAGTGACGTGGACATAAACACACCAGCATCGGTTGTCAAGCAATGCCACAGACACACAAACAGACACATACACACACATATATATACATATATACATATATACGACGGGCTTCTTTCAGTTTCCGTCTACCAAATCCACTCACAAGGCTTTGGTCGGCCCGCGGCTATAGTAGAAGACACTTGCCCAAGATGAAATACGAAATACGAAAACATGGAATACGAACTTTTTTTGCGAACAACGAAAGAAACAAGTGGAAAACAAGACAAGTAGCATAAAAAAACGACTCTTCATCTGTTTTCGGCTGTTTTTATACTTCGTATTTCGAGCAGTGTGTGTGAGCATGTCTAC
Organism: Octopus bimaculoides; assembly: GCF_046866305.1. Classification (NCBI taxonomy): domain Eukaryota; kingdom Metazoa; phylum Mollusca; class Cephalopoda; order Octopoda; family Octopodidae; genus Octopus; species Octopus bimaculoides. Next base: position 159,075,622 of record NC_142928.1, read on the forward strand.
ACACACATACACCCACACACATGGTTTTTTGCATACACTAAAATTTGAATATAAGTGGATGCATCTGTGCGTATGCAAACATATATATGATGTATAATAGATATTATATGTATGCGAATGTAAGCATGTGTGTGTATGTGCGTGTGTGTGTGCATGTGTGTGTGTTCCCCCTGCGTGTGATGTGTATTCATGTGTGCGTGTGTGTGTGTAGGACGCATATATGAGTGTTGTGTCCTCGTTAGACAAGCTAGGGATTGTCTTTCCACGTTAAATATTAATCATTAAATAATGTAAAAGATTTTTAATTTATTGTAGATATGCTGATATAAATGCTTCAAATTCAATACATTAATTCAATAAATGCCAAATAGTTTGATCATAGACAAATTTGATTTCCCCGCATCAGTAAAACTCAACAAATACACACTGTCACGTGACGATCTTAAACGCGAACGTGCAAAAGTGCAGTAAACATTGTACCACAATGCTAGAATTATTGCTAACTTTTCATTCTATGTCACTACTAAGGAAAAGTAATTTGTGCATGCGTTTGTTATATCGGTGTGTATGTATTTACCCCAGACAACCGAAATAAGTTTTAGAGACATTCTACTTCGTTTAACACAGAAACAAATTATCTCCAAAAGGGAGGGGTATCTAGAGTGTCCAGCTAGCACAAGCATACGATTTTGAGGTGGTGGTGGGCTGTCTACCATTCTTGTTGGAAGCAAAAGTGATCCTTTGATAGAAAAAAAGAAATTTAATGAAACGGTATAATTCTTTTATTCTGTTATTGTATGTTGTGTGTGGAGACGCAATGGCCCAGTGGTTAGGGCAGCGGACTCGCGGTCATAGGATCGCGGTTTCGATTCCCAGACCGGGCGTTGTGAGTGTTTATTGAGCGAAATCACCTAAAGCTCCACGAGGCTCCGGCAGGGGATGGTGGCGAACCCTGCTGTACTCTTCCACCACAACTTTCTCTCACTCTTACTTCCTGTTTCTGTTGTACCTGTAATTCAAAGGGTCAGCCTTGTCACACTGTGTCACGTGTCTGTGGAGTGCTCAGCCACTTGCACGTTAATTTCACGAGCAGGCTGTTCCGTTGATTGGATCAACTGGAACCCTCGACGTCGTAAGCGACGGAGTGCCAACAACAACAACAGTATGTTGTGTACACTACTTGAATATTCCGTTCTCCACAGATCCTTAACTGATACATGAATCACAGTTATGCAGCGATTAGTTACTGAAATAATTCAATGATTAAACCTATTACCTGCTTTGCAGTTTGCGATAACGTAAAATAGTAGGCGCAGGTGTAGATGTGTCGGTAAGAAGCTTGCTTCCCAACTTTATGGTTCCGGGTTCAGTTCCATTGAGTGGCACCTTAGGTGACTGTCTTCTACTATAGCCTCGGTCCGATCAAAGCCTTGTGAGTGGATTTGGTGGACGGAAGCTGAAAGAAGCCCGTCACACACACACACACACACACACACACACACACACACACACACATACTCTGTGTGTTTGTGTGTCTTTGCGTCTGTGTTTGTGTCGTCTACACCGCTTCATAACCGGTCTCAGTGTGTTTATGTCCCCGAGACACAGCGGTTCGGTAAAATACACCGGTATAACCAGGCTTTAAAAAATAAGTACTGGGGGCGATTTGCTCGACTAAAATTCTTGGCGGCGGTGCTCCAGCATGGCTGCAGTCTATAATGACCCAAACAAGTAAAAGATTAAAGATAGTAGTAGTAGTAGTAGTAATTTCTTTTAGTAGACACAGGGGCATAAATGAAGGGGACATTACAAGGACAGCCAATTGGTGTGGGGATTTACATACAGAATGGACAGGAAGAAATGGAAAAGACGTTGCAATGCGATAATAGCATACACAGTATATAAATTAACTGATAGCATGAATGATGCCATTCAAATACAGGAAAATTTCCAGCAAGGGCCAATCAAGGAGCTCCACGGTTCCAAGAATACCCTGTCCACCAAAGGCACGAGCTTTCTCCCATACTCTCCAATCTGCAGGCAAATACTCAGAACCTTATGTCTATTCACAATGACTGAATAGGCCTAAGGCTATGGTAAAGGAAACTCATCCAAGAGAACACGCAGTGTGATCGAACCAGTGATCTCATGACTGTGAAGAGTTCTTAAACACTAGGCTTTGCCTTCTTCCAGAAACTTACATATGCGCGCGTGCACACACACACACACACACACACACACACACCGGCACTGCGTGCACATACAAACACACATACACATGAAGAAGTAAACGTTGATACACATTTACATAAACATATAAAAAAATGCAGATACACAGAAACAAAATACGAGACTGTGTATGTGTGTGTGTATGCTTATTTATATAAAACAGTCTCCAGTTCTTGTAGTGATTATAGTGGAGGATATCGACTCCTTACTTGTTTTTCTAAAATACACCATAGATGTTCAATAATATTGAGATATGGGGACTGCGGTAGTCAGATAAGATGTTCAACTTCATTAGAATATTCCTCATGCCATTCAGTAACAGCTTTAGCTGTGTGAATCGGTGCATTATCATCCTGAAAGATTACGTTTCCCTCCGGAAACAGTTCCGCAACTAAAGGATGAATTTGATCAGATAAAATGCTTAAATAGTCTTGACTATTAATTCTGCCATGAAGGGAAACCGTTGGGTCGGCGGATTTCCAAGATACAGCCCCCTCCCCCAGATCATCACAGATCCTCCTCCATGTTTAACAGTTGGAAAAAGGCAGTCTGGGTCAAAAGCTTCTTTTGACTGTCTCCACCCGTATACTCGGCTGGTGGTCGGAAATAAGGTAACGGTTGACTCGTCCGAGAAAATAACATTCTTCCACTGCTCTAGGGACCAATTCTGTAGGTTTTTACTCCACTCTAAACGCTTTGCAACGTTTGTTTTTGAAGGTAGTGGTTTTCTGATTGCAGCCCTCCCGTGAAATCCGGCTTTGTGCCGCTCCCGGCGAACAGTTTTTGTGGAAACTGGCTTCTCGAGGAAGTTATTAAGCTCTGCAGTAATTTTGGAAGGAATACTTTTGTGATCCTTTCTAACAATTCGCGTAAGAGTCCGATGGTCCTTATCTGAAAGTTTTGGTTTTCTTTCGGAGTTTTGTTTTGACGAGGAGTTTTTCCCTCTTTCTCAAAGTCTGTCATTACTTTCGAGACAGTACTTCTTGATAACCAAACATTTCGGCTGTTTTTCGTTACGCTAGCGCCTGCCATACGAGTACCAACAATTTGACCTCTTTGAAAGTTCGATAGATCTGTCATTTTAATGAATTTTAATTACCTTTTTCTGATGATATGTGAAAAGAAACAGCAATTTTAGCAAAACATTAAGCAACACTAATAATAAATAAATAAATAAACAAGCTTTTTACATTTCAAAATTATGATGCTATGATGCTAGGTGTTTCCATTATTTTGTCCAACCCCTGTATATACATACAAACAAACATAGATTACACGATATCAATGCAATAAAAATTCCTTGATTTTGGCGTGGTTATAATCAAACCGAGATATCATATTTCTTTGACACTGAACTCATGTATTTTTATTTCTGATTTCTTTGAAAATAAGAACAGGAAGTATGTCTTCAGTTTTCTGTTTTCGCATTTGTCAAAATACGGCATATTTTAACCCTTTTTATTTTGGTGGGAAGGTCTCCTTTTAAAAATACTTTTTAAAAATTAGTATAGCAATACAAATTTTGCTAGAAAAGTTGTTACTGCTGGAAATCATTAACATAAAAATACAAAGAATATATCTTTTATGGTAAAACGGGCAATATTCTCGTGTAAGCTTAATATTACTTGAAAGGCTTTTACATATGCCTATACATAAATACATGCATTCACACACACACACACACACACATACGGATGCCTTTCCTGTCACGAACCTAGGAGCCTTTAAATATAACTTGTAAAAATAAAGATTACGTGCTCGCTTTCTCTTTAATCGTTATAACTTACACAAGTATAAACTTGGTGGCGTTTATAAACAGCATTTTCTGTTAAATCACAGATATAGGAAGAACCTGAATAAAAATTATCTACGGCTGTGCGTTTTCCACGTTGTTTGTGTAATAAGACCGAAACATGCCTCGCCCCAATCTGTCATGCAATATGAAATAGGTTGCAAAGAAAGTCGACCTTATCTCAATAATAGCACACCAAGCAATCAAGAAAAAAAAAGCATTAAGTATGCTTTTTTAGCTACAACTTGCCCCTCAAATATGTTGTTTAGCAAACCATCATGACACTAACCAGCCTTATTTAGAAACAAAGAGAAGACGAATGTAGATTACTGTATATGATTGATACGGACAATATGCTAACTGGGCACGGAAATACCAACTTTAAAGTGTGGAAGGCATGTTATATAGATTTTAAAACCAGGTCTGACTTCTTAAATAGGTACTTACATGGCCACAAGTTCCTACCAACTCAATAGAAAAAAATTAAACCTTTACCAAAAGGCTTATGTGGTTTGCAATCCTCATTCTTCAAATTTGATAAATATTCACATGGCATTAAAAACTTCAAATGCCTCTTTAGAAATACCTTCACAGACTTCACACATTTTATGACACCTCTTCCATATGTATCATATCAGGTAGACATCTACATAACACATGAAGTTACACTGAAAGATACCAATTTCAAGCAGGGCCAACAAGATTAGCTTGAAGATGTCCCCGGAAACATTTCTTAACGTGATTTTACTATCGGATAGTTCATTGCATCTGACGGAATATCACATTGTCTATCAAGACTTTTCAAACGTTTCTATTTCGATTCTGTACAGTCAAACCTAAAGGTGGTGGTGGGGAAGAGTTGTGGTTGTTTTTTCATATCCTCGCTTTCTTCTCGTGTCTTTTCGTTATACTTTTGTAAGTAGCCATATTTTAGTTTTGCATGAATAATGAGTGGCCTCAAATTTGTGCTCTATGAGAGTTGAATCACAACCTAAGCATGAAGCTTCAGTAGCAAATCTATTTATCTTAAGTACTGTACAAAGAGTACTAAATAAGTTATCCTGACGGTATCTTTTTTCTAAGTTTTGAATTTATCCGAAACAATAAATTTTGTTGAGAATGGTGAAAAGTACCTGCTCATCGTACCTACATACAGCTAAATACTGAACATTTGAGAGCTGTGGCCAATGATGTGACAGGAACTACTCATTAATAGGTTTTACATTATTAGTAAAATAACAGAATTTTAGGAAACTAGCGGGAGCCTGCATCAACAAAATATTTTTATTGGTAAAGTATAAAATTATGTCTTTAAAGTTTGCATTCTGTTAGAAGAAGAATTTCATGACGTTTCGGATCAAATTACTCACCAGAGACAGGGAAGATTATTTTGCGCCTTTCGTCTATTGAAGTGTGATATAGTAGTGCTTTTCATGAATAGTAACGGCACTAGTTAAATTGGATTTTATTCAATCTTAAGCGTAAATTAAATTCAATCAAGTAGAGTGTTAAGCTTGATATACATTTCACTCTCATTCAATTATATAATCTGGAAGAAACAATTTGATCCAATATTAATCAAACATATAAACAAATTAAAATAAAAGACATTTTTCTCTATGCATATAATTTTCACTAATTGCTGGAATAAATCAAGTGTTATATGTATGCAAATATATCTCCGTTGAAATTCTTAGTTCAGTAACTGATTTCATTTTACGTACAAGGCCTTGTTCATCCATCATATTGAGAAGTTCATGAGTTTGGTTAAGTTCATATGTCGTGTGTTGAAGCGGAATCCATATGATTTGTTGAATAAAGATCTGTCAAACTTATTAAGATAACTAGCTAAAAGAAGAAATTTTATAAAGCAAAATGTTTCTTCTTTATTGTTTTCGTAATAATTAAGAAAAAAAAAAGAACTTTCCAGTTTCAATAGTTTCTGAGATATCGGAATGGATACTTACGCATTCAGTCATATAAACAACTGCGATAAAAATAGTTCCACGTATCCTTTCATTTGCAGTTGTGTTAGATGGATGGGATGCTAGTGGTTGTGCACAACAAACAAATGTCTTCATTCGGAAATATTAATTTTACGCTGTATTACCAAAACTAAAGCTCTTTTATAACTATATATTTATCTACGCTCCATTTTAATTAAATTCTAACAAAACATTGATTATCTAAATGATAAACATTAATCAGAAAACAGTTTCGTTATGATCGAAAACTGTTGGATTCATCAAATTTATTTATAGTGTGAAGACTGCTGGTGAATATATCTTGTGGAAAATGGTGCCTGTTATTCAGTAGACTTACGTTAAAAGGCGTAACCAATCGACTTTTCTGTCATAGCATGTCTATGACTACGTTATTCAATGTGTCCTTCTTGTTTTCAAAACGGCTGGGTGTGACTTTAGGGAAATTTGATCGTTAATTCTAGTAGGCCAAGTGATTTTGTTGGTTTGTTAAGCCTCTTAAAGAATTAAATATTGCAATTAAAATTAACCGTGGAAGAGAATTTTAATGTTACGTTGCCGTGTGGAAGCTCGGTTTGAATGAGCAATTATTTGTGACGTTAGTTTCATTTAGCGAGATGCGACACCTCAGATTTACAAAGAAGGAAAACAGTGTTCTAAACGATGTATGTGAAGTCAAATGTCTACAACATGGAATCAACACAGAATCGTAAAATCTTGATAAATCATTTGATTAATCTGACATTTTGCTACTAGTCCCGCTCTATTTGTAGGTTTGATGGGTGGCCGTTGATTTCTTGTTGACTCCTTCCAGCTATGCAGACAAGCTCATTTACTATTACTGGCCACCAGTAGCAATGTTTTCTATTGAGGGGAGTGTTAAACATTAACCAGGGATCCAAGTTTTGTTATTCTTGCGTCGCTCAAGGTCAAACCTAATTGAGCAGACTTATGATCAAAAGGTATTTCAGCTCTGACCTTCCCATCTTTTCAGAGATATCAAATACTACCTTTATCTAAAGTGTTATTCCTTATTTTGATAAGGTGTTATTTGTGGAAGATTTGGCTGCTATTTCTAGCAGGTTGGGCAACCACATAGAACAGTGCTTCACATGCAGTGCGCTGCAAATTGGTTTTTTTTTTTTTTTTTTAATTTTGCTGAAGAACATATAAGTTAATACTTGAGCGTCTGAAATATATTTTAATAATAATTTTATTACAATTAAAATGTATTTCAAATTCTCAAGTTTTAACGCAAATTTTATTATATACATGTAAAGGGTAAGACCATGGGATTGCACCTAAAAAGTTCCCCTCCAAGGCACAAGTCCGGGAAAGGTTGTTTATGGTAGATCAGCAGTCGCCCATGCATACCGGCCTCTTCTCTCCACGTCACCGATGTTATCCAAGGGAAAAGCAATGGCCGATACAGCTTGGCACCAGTGGCATTGCAACTCATTTCTACAGATGAGTGAACAGGAGCAATATGAAATAAAGTGTCTTGCTCAACAACACAACAAACAGCCCGGGCTGGGAATCGAACTCACTACCTCATGATTGTGAGCCCGATGCTCTAAAACTAGGCAAGCAAGAATTATCATTATTCTTTTTTAATATATTTTTAATTTGAAAGATTTAAAAAAAAAAAGACTTTCCTTGTGAACTGCAGCCAATAGTTTCTTTTTTTAATTTGATCATCAGTTAACTACAAAATATAAAAGATTGAAGCCACTAACGTAGGAACTCTTTGTATTTCTCTGTTTGGCTAGGATCCAGTGTTACGGTATCATGATTGAAGTGGAACAAACACTTATCTATTGACAACTTGAAACACTCTTCCTTTCTACTTCAGTGTCTTTTCCCCTTCCAGTGAAGAAAAACATCATATTATTGATGTTATTATATGCTTTATGTGAAATACTCTATAGATGATACCAGTTCAAGATTTGTTTAGAGAACACAGGAAGTAAACAACTTGACCAGGAGTGGTCAAACCTGCTTAATAGAGATCTTCCCAAAGAAACAATGCTCAATAGACATTAATTTGACGCTTGTTATTTCACTTGAAACCACTCTCATATAGTTATTGCTGTTGTCACTATTGTTGCTGCTACGGCTGCTGCTACTGCTGTTTGGGCATAGCTACCCTTGATCGAGTAGATCCTAATAGAACGATACTAGTCATATCTAGCTCGGGTATTTGTGTAATCAAGGACTACACAATACTACATTTTTTTAAAGACGAAAATTAAGGGATATTTCACTACACACACATACACACACACGCCTAATATAAATTAAAAGTACATATATATGCATATATTCATACATATATGTACATACATACATATATATGTATGTATATATATATATATATATATATATATATATATATATATGCATATATGGTTTCAGGACGTCACAAAACGTAAACAACATTAAATACGAAGACAAACTTGGATATGCTAACGGCGAGAAAAACAAATGGATAACAAGACAAGTAACATAAAGAACGACCCTTCATCAGTTGCCGGCTGTCCATCTACTCCACATTTCGAGCAATTAATGACAATATGAAGCTTCGAAAGGTAATTGCTCCCGTGAACCAAAATTAAATTTGGGATTTGCGGAGGGTCAAAGTTGGTAACAAAAACAAGACAGTGAAGACATACAACAAACCAAACGAAAACAAACATGTAGGACCGTTATACATATATATAGGCTCAGGCGTGGCATTTTCGATGAGTGTTTTCTGCTATAGTCTCGGGCTAACCTAAGCCTTATGAGTGGAAACTGAAAGACGCTCGTCATATATATATATATATATATATATATATATATATATATGTACGTGTATATATATGTATATATATATACATATGTATATATATATATATATATAT
>NC_142928.1:159087027-159127027 GCF_046866305.1 Octopus bimaculoides
TATATATGTGTGTGTGTGTGTGTGTGTGTGTGTGTGTGTGTGTGTGTGTGTGTGTGTGTGTTATATATATATATACATATGCATATATGGGTAGAGAATGCCACCAACAGTAAATTTTGTTCAACTAAAGCACTTAATCCATCATACTGAATAACTGACCTTGGCCTACCCCTTGGTTTATTTTCAAGGCTATCATCTCCTTAACGAGAGCCTTGGAACCATCTCTGAACAGTTCTGATGTCAACAAATCCATTACCAAAGGCCCGCTTGATATTCCGTAGAGCTTCTGCGGCAGAGTGACTTAGTTTGTACTCATACGAGAAAATCACTCAGCATAGTTTGGTTGTTATCATTTTGATAAGGTCTGTAGTTACAAATTTTGTCTACCAATATTGTTGGGAAATAAAAGGAGTCAAGACTAAATCCAAGGTATACATAATTGAGATTTTAAATGATATGATATAACAAGTAATTAAAAATGCGACATTTCATGTGAAACAACCTAATATATATATAGAAATACACATACGCATACACGTACATATGAGTTGTGTGTATACACTATACACACAAACACGTGTGTGTGTGTGTGTGTGTGTGTGTGTGTGTGTGTGTGTGTGTGTACAAAAACAAAGTGAAAGAGAGGCAGTGGGTGGGGGGGGGGGGAGAAAGACGCATATATATTGCATATAATTTGACGCTGCTCTCAGTATAGAATCACGCTATCAGAAAATGTTCCGTTGTTATTCTTAAACGTGCTTTAAAATATTAATCTTGTTTGAACACACATGCTCACACGGACACACAAACCTACACACGCAGCTAAGCTATTTGTATCTATCTATCTGTCTGTCTGTCCGTCCGTCCGTCCGTCCGTCCGTCCGTCCGTCTGTCTATAGTCATTTGCAGTCAGATGTCTATGTGCGTGTTTTTGTGTAAGTGCGTGTGAAGGGATAATATACGATTTCGGTTAAATGTACTTCCATATATAACCATGCACTAAGTTCCCTTTATATTTACGACTTCAAGCAATCTAAAATGGAAATGAGAAAATTCCGTCTTATTGCTGCAGCAGATAATTTATGAGGTTTCATATAACTGTAAATGTACACATGATGGCTATAAGTTTTAGTTAGTGTTCTGGAAAGTGAGGTCACTAAATCTTCATTCAGTTGTTGTTTTGCTCCACTTCAGTCCAAGTAATGTGCTTTGATCTACATTATCGAATATGTCCATTTCATATGATGGTTGAATGTGATTTAAAAGAGATTTGACCGCAGTTTCTAGCAGGTGAGTGATAGCGCGCAATCTCTTACATTGGCTTTCACGTTCGTGTTGTGAACACCATATCAAGCTCACCAGGTCGAGAGATTTTGCAAGAATTACGAGAACAATACTTCAGATAAAATGCTTAATACATAGAAAGGATTCTAAAAATTAAAGTAGAATGATGAAAACACTCACCATAAAAGCATGAAGGAGAGAAAGCAGAATTACAAAACAAGAGATTAATATACGTAGAACATCAATAAAACATAACCATATTGTATGAGTGATAGATGTGGGAGACATATTGGATGATGTGAAAAACTGTTTATTCCTAATTTTCAATTTTATCCCATGAGTGCTTTCGAGCTACAAGACGAATTCAGATGAACTGCGATAGAAGACTAATATCGACAGCTATGAGTCCCAGTCGAAACTGTAGGACGGACACACACATCTTTATTGTTCTGTGAGACTGAAAATGTACGGCACAGAGATCAGCATCTTTCTTCGATTTAAAGTCGACTTCAGCTGTCTAATGATAAGGACTTCGGCATATACCCCCGATTTGCTTGTTCATAATGTCGCTCCAAAAATCCCTTTCTTTAAATGTTATCCATATCTTTACTGAAACACTTGTAGTGGCGCGAAATTATGGCCGCCATTGAGTAAGTACAAGCTACGCATGCGCAAGGGACTTGCCTTTCCGGAAGCCCCTCGAGTGCGCATGCGTAGTAAAACCAGTACTTAAAGCATTCCTTTCACTTTCTAAGCCTCCTGAGCGCGATACCTTCGACGTGACAGCTACTTGCTCCTCTGGCATGCATCAACAAAGCTCTTAACCTTCCAATGCCTATTACAACTTAACCAGCGGCTGCTAAGCTGAATGACACAGGATTTGTAAAACCAAGCATCACCAAAAATAAAACTTATTTTTATTATGTTGTTAATTGTTCTACTGTTTCTTAATATATAATTTTGTTGAAAGGTGATAGAGAGAGACTAATGTCTCTATTGCAACTATCAACCTTTTACACACTGATGAAGTAGTGCGCTATTAATTTGGTATATTATTCATTCTTTCTGTCGGTCCGTTTGCCCGTCTGTCTCCGTCTCTGTCTGTCTCTCTTTCTCTCTAGGATGTTTGAATGACTACACCCATACAGCAACTGATACACCAATTTGGTATCTAAACATGTTATTATGATCACAGTCATGTTTGTCGTTCTCTGTTCATATCGGACAGCAACTAAATAGGCCGGTTGTTGTTAATCGATGTGGATTCCTTTTGGAATCGCCTTGTTTTTGATACTTTGATGCGGAGTTCAAAATTTTAAAATCAGTTCTTTAATCTTTTCTCCGTTTGCTCTCTACAATAGCATAAGCTTCTGTAGACCCTATCTTTGCTATTTCATTTCCCTTTCATTCAACCGCTATCAGAATATACTGACATCAGTACCCGATAGTCAAAAGGTTATCGGGTGCTGGTGTCGGTCTTCTCAATAGAATGCACTTACCTCACAAACCGCCGCTTGTAGCCTCTAACGAACAATATTAGTCAGAGGTTTTTACACACAGCTCTTTCTAGTTTGGTTCATCGCATATGGACATGCAGCGGGCAGATTCGTTTGCTGCGACTTTGGGAGTTATAGTTTCAGAGTCACTGAATGTCACACGGTTCCGAATCTCATTTGCCGATATTAACTTTACATATCAGTCCGCCTGAACGTGTTGTAACTTGAAAGCACCCAGAGATAAAATTAAAATTTCAAATCAACAACAAAGCTTCTCACGTCATCCGTTAACAGTTCATTTATTTGCTTATTTGTTTATGTGGTTTTTGCTACCTATATCGTACGTAATTACATGGTGTCACTGTACAGAATAAACAGGTTCCATGAGATACATCAGCATATTCTCTCTCCCTCTATACATACATACATACATACATACATACATGCATGAATGTATACATACATACATACATACATACATACGTACGTACGTATGTAATATATGTATGTATGCATGTTCGTGCAAGTTTGTGTGTATGTGTGTGTGTGTATATATATATATAGAATGCATGTATGCATGTTCGTGCGTGTTTGTGCGTATATACGTGTATATATATATATATATATATATATATATATATATAAAGAGAGAGAGAGAGAGAAAGAAAGAGCGCCATCTATGTACCATACTTAATGCATATACACAATGGCAGGCAAGATGTTACGATTTTCGTCCGAGATAAAATCTCGTATGACGTGTGTTAAAACTATTATATGTCAAAGTATATTAAAAACAATATTCGTCGAAAGGAAACGAAAAATCGCCTCGATAAACACTAACGAGAATGCTAGATGAATTCCACCCTTCTTGACTCTTGTTAATTACGTGTACTTGCAACCATATGCCTAGACGGAATTTTTCGCCTCTGGAATGTAAGAAACAGTGAATAGTGCATTCACTGACATTGCGAATAACCGCCAGGCAGAATGAAAAATTCAGTGTATGCAATAAAAGTAGCATTTATATATTTGTTTGTGGTTGCGTGTACTTGTGTGAGAGTGTGTGCATCTTTATTTGTCTCATACCACTGTTCGGTATTCGTTTGCTTTCTTTCTTGTGGCTTAGCGGTTTGGCAAAAGTGTACGGTAGTATGAGTACAGATTTCAAATAGGCACTGGGATCGATTTTCTCAGTTAAAGATCAAGGTGTTGCTGAAATATGACCACGGTCAAATGAAATCAGTGAAAGAATGAATATAAGAATAAAAGAATACATATTTCGACCATGTATATCAGTGAAAGATGTTTCAGTCAAAGAGAAAGCCGAAAAATTGCAGTCGTTTGAATGAAGTCTCCTGTGATATTTATTCTGCCCCGCGTTATACAGATACTCTCTTGATACATCAAAAATGAGAACTAGCAATCGGCCTGCCCGAAACGTGTAACCATTGACGTTATTGTTCAACGACTGTGATGTAAAGGAAAAATAAAACTAAAAATCTGAGGCGGTGACTCATTAGAGATGTTGAGAAGAGGAAAAAGTATAACGTACGCGTGTGTGCGTGCGTCTAAGTGGTACACAACAAGTTTAGAAGAAAAGGAGCATTTGTTCTATCAACGGAAGAGACAAGAGTGCGAAGGATACAAAGAGAAAATGGTGTACGGAAGATGAAATATAGAAGACAGACAAATGGAGGGTGGAAGACAAACAAATGGAGGGTGGAAGACAAAATATTACGGATCTATTTCAAAACGGGGGCACCAGTTTTCATTTATGTTTTATGTAGTGTTTTTGGTACCGAAAGACTTTCAAACTTCGTATACTTATCTATTTTGTGTTATAGAACAGAAAAAAAATTTTTGTATTCGAATTTATTTCATGTAAAAAATTGTCTTATTTCGATAATTTCTACTAATCACTGACGTCTATTCAGTTGAAAACAGTTAGCGCTGTAACGGTGTATATCGTATTAATCCCCTAACCCTAACTAGACTGTTAACCCTAACCCTAACCCTAATCCTAACCCTAAAACTAACCCTAACTCTAGAGTCCGAACTCTAAAATTGTTACACACATAGATACGCACAGCGTAATTTATTATATAAACAATATATGCGTATAAATTACGATTAAACCGGATGAAATATGTCACAGGGAATAACATTTTTATGACCGCCCAGCAGTAACTCTATTAAGCTGAATAGACGTCAGTGATTGGTTGAAATTACAGAAATACGACAACTTTAACATGGAATAACTTGCGATGTACGTTTATTTGTTAAGAAGACTAAGAATAAAAGATGTTTTATATGACACATTCTACCAGTGTCCCAAGTTTCAAAGTGTTTCGTTAGTGTTTCGTTAAGAAAATACTGGTACCCCCGTTTTGAAATAGATCCAATATTACTAAATAATAATAGTAGTAGTGATTCCGCCGAGGTCGATTTTGCCTTTCATCCTTTTGGGGTCGATAAAATAAGTACTAGTTGAGCAGTGAGGTTGATGTAATCGACTAGCCCATCCTCCCGTCACCTGAAATTACTGGCCTTGTACCGAAATTTGAAACCAACGATAGTAGTAGAAGTAGTAGTAGTAGTAGTAGTAGTAGTAGTAGTAGTAGTAGTAGTAGTAGTAAATATATATACTGATCAAATGCAGAGATAAAGAGATTGAGGTGTATGTTTATAGAGAATATGCACGCAAGAAGAAATTCGAAAATAGGAAAGAGATGGTGAGATATAAAGAAACAGCAGAGAGAAAGAAGCAAAAAAAAAAAAAAAAAAAAAAAAAAAAAAATGAAATGGGGAAATAGATAAAGAAAAATAAAGAAAGAGAAAGATTGAAATAGAAGAGATAAAATATGAATGAACACAGTTTTCTATGAGATAAGATGGTAACGTCACACGTATATAAGTTATTTATATGTTTGCAGCACGGAAACTGTATCATTGTTGGGTGATATATTTACTCTTTGAATTATGTGGTGGTATCTGTAACGAGGACTATGATGCAGAATAAACAAACCCATCAACTCAGGCAATACTTATATCAATCTAACACACACGCATACGCACGCGCACACACACACACACACACACACACACAACTGTATCAGCTGTTAGCAACACTTCTGACTTGCTGTGACATTGAAGTCGTTGTCATTCATTTGTCAATCTCATGTCTCCAAGGGTCGAACTTACCTAATAAATACATAATTATCTCTGCCTTAGCGAAGGCAGGGGTGTTGTTTTCAGTCGTGCTTGTTTGTCCGTGGACAAGATATCTCAAGAACTGCTAGATGGATTCGGATGAAACTTTCAGGGATATTTGGCTTCGTGACTGGCACGGATTAATTAGATTTTGGAATCGATTTTTTTAATTATAGGTAATGGTTGTTATTACTCTTTCATGAGCACCACATCCAACCAATTAGATTTTAGGATCGATCTAGTACTGAACAAGGATTCTGGATTATTTTTCCTGTTTCTTTTACTTAAATTTTGAGAGCGGTCGGGTTCATTTTTAGTATTCTCGTTTGTAAGAGCAGTCGAGTTTATTTTAGATATTCTCATTTTAAAAATCGTCTCTGGCTAATTGTTGAGAGTTTGTTGGTGTTGCCTTGGCAGAGGTCTGTGTTCTCTGAGTGCTCTTGTTATCTATTGATTTAACTGAGGCAAACGTTTCGCTCCGTCGTAATTTCGAGTTTCTCGTCCTGCAGTGTTTGTCAATGAATTCTTAACGGATATAAAAGCTGCAAACTCAGCTACCTTAATGCCGTTGAACATTTCAAATATGAAACGTAGAAGTTTAGGTACAAATAGGTTAGTGTCTGGGTTAAACTTAAGTTACTAGAACCAGGACCTCTCTTTTAATAAAGCCAAGGCAACCGAAACCTTTGTATCAAGAGCAATCTCATTGTTCCACCGCCCACACTTGTTCTTCCTGAATATACTCATAGTTGTTTCTAAATATGAAGGACAGGGCAACTATGTTCTCAGCAGCACTCTAATATATTTTTGATTGCCCAATAGCGCTAATTTATTGTTACTTCATTGCTCAGGACTAAACTTTACAAGACACATTTTTAGTTGGGTGCATGTAGGAATAAAGTAGATTACCTGAAGCTAGTTTAAAGCGATAGTTTCAAAAATATTATTATGTACGAATACCAAGATTGAAAGCAATGAATATATATATATATATATATATATATATATATATATATATATATATATATAACCCTTACCGAGTTCTCATACTGGATATATGCGACGCAGTAAATATTCTCTGCAGACATATTCCTGGAATTAGCGCGCCAAAACGAAGACTTTTGAATTTTAGCATTAAGCTGTAATTAGCAGAACCATATACACGCGCACCTATGGCGGTGGGCAACTTTGTATGGGGTTCTGATGATTATGGTTCCATTACAAATCAGGCTGAAGAGAAATAGACAGTCAGTAAGATTGTTAAATTTAAAACCGGTACCTGTTTAATAATGTTCCTTTTCGGTGATTTTAAATGTCTTGCCCGCTTACGTTTTGGTATCACGCTATATTTCATGCTGAGAACAATTTAGGTCTTTTTAGACACAAGATGTGATCTATTTCTAGCACATTAAATGTCCCCTGAGATTGCAGATACTGTTTCTGAATCTCTTTGATTCTTTAAATGTGCTAGCTTCCTGGTAATTAATCGATATTAATTAATATATGATTTTTTGCAATTTTTTTAATAATATTTAATTATATATATATATATATATATATATATATATATATATATATATATATATATATATATATATATATATATATATACATACATATATGTATATATATATATATATATATATATATATGTATGTATATATATATATATATATATATATATATATATATATATATATATATATATATATATATATATATATATATATATATATATATATATATCTGTAAAATGAGATAAAATAAAATAAAGTAAAAATAATGTAATAGAAATAGTAAGAAATGGTAAGAACTTCATTTTTAGATACTATTATAATCCATGGTATTCCATCTTGTGGTATATAAATAAAGTCACTCAGGAGAAATTTCCGCAGGCTGCGGTTCACAGCGTGTTTCCATTATACTGGGAGAAATAGCGAGGGTAGTATGTTATATGGTGAGTTTAATGGTATGGTCCATGTCATCAGGGTCAGCAGTAAGAGGCTAACCGCTATTTAATAGATATAGCATTATAAAAGGAGTTGGCAGAAATAACTTAAACTGAACCTGTTAGGGGAAATTTAATACATAAGTATATCAATGGGTAAAACCTTAGTGCGTTGTTATTATTTGTTACTTATTGACAGAAACCTAATCCCAATACCCCTCTGTGTAGTGGGGTGAGGTCAAAGTCAAACCTACAACTTAATTGGTCAGCTAATATTTGAAAACAATGACGTTGTTCAGGTCCGTTGAAACTATCAACAAATTACAAGACAAGTAAAGCAAAAGAATATAAATATAAATAAAAATATAAGAATATTTAAGGCATGAATAATCTGGGGGGGGGGGGGGTCTTACTAAAAAATAGGCGATGGAAAATACGGATATGTGAATAGTGTTATATGAATATATCTGAGATACATATCCAATTAAGTAATTGTCTGCACGAGAGAAGTAAAGGAACGAAGCGATTAGTTGAAAAGTAAACAAATGATAAACAGACGCTAAATGGGTTCTATCAGAGAAAAGTAGTCTGATAGCATATCATTATACTGAAATGCAGAGCTAAATCATACACTAAAATAGTGTTTATGAAGTGTTACTACGTTAGGTCTGAGTAATAATTTCAAGGTTACGAGTAAAGTCTGGAATACAAGGGTTAATGTAAAAATGTATGGGTTAAATATTTTTAGGCTTATAGACTACAGTTGAAGGCGGGTAACTGTGAATTGCAATTCAATGCTGGTGAGTCGACATTCTTAGACACTAAAAATAAGATGTAGACTACTTTTGGGCTGAGACTACGTAGGTACACATCCAGTAGTATATTGGATATTTAATATCCCTCAGATGGTTTCTTAACCTCTAACTCATACAGTCACACACACACACACACACACACACACACACACACACACACACACACACACACACACACACACACACACACACGTATATATATATATATATATATATATGAGACTGGAACGAACACGACACAATGAAGTAGAGAAATTTGAAAAGACAACACGAAACCGGTTATTTCTCAAAATACAATGTTTATATACCAAAAAGATTTTCTAACATTTTTCTAACATTTTTCTAACATTTTTCTAACATTTTTCTGATATAATTTAAATATATACTTTAACCATGTAACACAAGCCTTCTGTAGTTTTTTCACTCTTATTATCTTTTATACATCCAACCACGTCCTTTCACATACCAACTTTCTCTCTCACACACACACACACACACACACACACACACACACACACACACACACACACACACACACACACACAAACACACACATATATATATATAGGAAAATTTGAAAAACTTGTAATTGTTTAAAATAAATTTATTTACATATATCCCAAACTAGTTTCAACAATAATTTTTGTTTATCAATGGTGAAAACTGTGACCGAGGTGAATAATGATGAGCTGGAAACTGTAGTCGAAGCGGATACATCTCAAACTACGCGAGTTAGCAGCAAGGTTTAATGTTTCGATTCCAGCTGTTTTGGACCATCTGAAACAAATCGGCAAAGTAAAGAAGCTAGGCAAGCGGGTACCACACGAACTGAACGACTATTTTTCCATACAGACGCAACGCAGGCTACGTTTTCAGGTTTTTGGATAAAGGTTTCAGAAATAACCCACTAGGTTTACCATTAATTCGTGAAATATTCACAGGTCCCGTTAGTTATAAATAATGTATCAATAATAGATTGTTTTCAATTTCAACTTATGGTAGAGAAGTTACTTGTATAAAAGATTGTGCCTTCGATTTCATTTCATAGGGTATGTTTAAAGCGTTACGCGTATTGACATTAAAAGGATAACAGATTAAAGCCAACTTGCTTACACAAGAGGTAAACGAATCTGGATATAGCGGAATTCGAACTGAAAATTCACTGAACGTTTCTAGCTACCATTAATTCGTGAAATATTCACAGGTCCCGTTAGTTATAAATAATGTATCAATAATAGATTGTTTTCAATTTCAACTTATAGTAGAGAAGTTACTTGTATAAAAGATTGTGCCTTCGATTTCATTTCATAGGGTATGTTTAAAGCGTTACGCGTATTGACATTAAAAGGATAACAGATTAAAGCCAACTTGCTTACACAAGAGGTAAACGAATCTGGATATAGCGGAATTCGAACTGAAAATTCACTGAACGTTTCTAGCTACCATACAGTATTTAGTCTGGCACCCTTCTGTCTGCTAACCACCACGCAACCCACGCTTGTGCATGTTTCATTAATTTGACAATTTGAAACAATATATCTTCCACACATTTCATGGTGTTATGCCGTATCATAAAATTATCAACGATATCCTGTTTCCAACCCATCTATTATACATTGTAATGTGTCTAGATTATCGTGGTAATGACATAAGGATGAAAAAGTACAGAAAACCTTATATCAAATTTTCTTTCTCTTCAAAAACTATTTGAATGTAATTCTCCGTTTGCTATTATGGTATATCAATTGTATTATTATCAATTAATTAAAGGAATGAATATTTACTTGTATATTTAAAAGTTTTGTTTTAAAGGCCGAAACCTTAATAAAATTGATAAAGCAAACATTATCGATCTTAACAAATAATTTCCATTTCAGTGGGTTTTGTAAAACTGTTTATGTGAGAAACGTATAATATTGGCAATATTGAACCTTCGTACATTTGATGGATGGGATCATTATTGGCACATGGAATGCATGTGTGAGGTAGTTGCAATTGTTCTTGAAAGTCTTTTATAAACCAACATAATTCCAATTGATTTTGGATCTGTGTGTTTACTTTAGACCGTTGTTATTTTTAATTCAAGGGTGTCTTCTATTCAGGCACACATTTCTAAGACTATATTATCTAATGTATTCCTCCTTCAAATCTGCTTCAAATCACATTGTAATATGTAACATGAAGGAGATTTAGTTACCCTTTCTAAGAAGTTGGGTGAACGCGTGTAGGCTCTCTTGTTGGCTCACCTTAAACAGTTTCTACGGCCTCTAAATTTAAATACATTTACTTCATCTACTTCATTTTTTTATCGTTCTCTTTCCAGATGAATGGTACTACGACGTTCAGTGATTCAGTTGTTCAATTGCAGGCAAATCTCACTTTGGTTGAACTAAATGACTTGGAAGCACAAAAATATCTATTGGTTATAATATTTGTGGCACTGTTAATGTTAGTGGGCACACCTGGGAACATCCTGGTTCTTTATATATACCGAGGTCGCTTCAAACGTGTCTCTACATCAAACTATTTTATTGAAGCACTAGCTATCTTTGATCTAATAGCTTGTATGATTGGAATGCCAACAGAAGTGTATGATTTGAGGTAAGTGTATAAGTCTTATATAAACTACACTAACACATAACACATATTCATATTCAGAGAATTATTAAGAATTATGAAAAACTATCTTAATGTTAGATCAGAAATGTTTACTAATGTCACCACTTCGACAAGTATCTTATAAAAAAAAAAACTATTAATCAGGAACAACCACATTTTATATAATTCTCTTTTCAGTTATTTATCACTCCTTCAACTAGAATTTAAAGTCCTAAAGTGCCGTGCAGTGATGATATCACTGCACGGCACCTTGGGTACGTGTCTTCTGTTATAGCTGGGGGCCGATCAATGCCTTGCGAGTGAATTTGGTAGACAGAGCTGTCTGGAAGCCTGTCGTATATGTATGTATGTATGTATGTGTGTTTGTGTTTGCACCTTCCACCACTTGACAACCGGCTTTGGTTTTTCCACGTCCCCGTAACTTAACAGTCGGCCTAAGAGACCGATAGAACAATAGAATAAGTACCAAACTAAAAAGTATGTGTGTATGTGTGTGTGTATGCCTCTGTGTGTGTGTGAGAAAGAAAGAGAGAGAAAGAGAAAGAGAGGAAAGAAATACGAGGGAGAGAGAAAGGTGGAAATGGTTGTGTGGCAGTAAGAAAATGTAACAATAAATAGAATAAGAAAATGAATATGAAGAAAGAGTAATGATGTGTTATAGAATTCGGAGAGAGAAGCAAATGATGTAAACGTTGGAAGAGTAAGCAGAGAAGTGTTATTAACTAGATTCGACATGTCGCATATATTATGAAGCACAATATGTTCTTGACAAGTGTTGATTTCATTCTTTTTTTCTTCCCTTAAAGCATGACAAAAGCTTTTTAGTGAACATATTTCAGACATTCAGATTACATATCAAGATATCTAATAGTGATATTCATTCACTCAATATTTGGTAAATGTTTATATCGCGTTTTATATTCCAAGACTATATTATATTTCTGTGTTCCCATGTACAGGGAAATTATTGTATAATTCGTGTAGATTCTAAAACATAATATCCCATATGGTATTATATTATGATGCTGTGGGTGAATTTTTGACGTGATTTCCATTCTCAGTTGTAAAGTTATCACAAATTCTATCAATGTCTTAAAAAATGAGCATCAACATCACAACTCACCAAACGTAGTGCTGTCCTCTGAAACCACTAAATTTGATCACGACCGCTCAAATAAGTGACTATTCTACTCGTCCGAATGGGAAAAATGAATATTCTTTGATATGGTTCAGTACAGCCTTTTCCAGTGTAGTAGTAACTTTATTCTTGATCGATTTATTATTAATGCTATATTATTTAAATATTTTACTTTTAGAGACGTAATTGTATGTGAATCAATCAAAGTTTTGATATTTTACTCTCTTTAGTTTTAATATTAATCTTAGCCTCACATTCAATATTGCTATATATGGTTTTTGTGAGTTGTAGTGTTAGAATTAGCTTCTAAGTCGATAGAAATTTAAAAAAAAATTCTGTAGGAGGGGAGGTTTCTTTACGCTGTCTCTTGGCCCGGTCAAAATAGAAGCCAGATATTCTTCAAATCACACCCTCTAGCGTTAGAAGAGAACACATTGGTTAATGTAGTTCTGGATGTGTTGTGGTCAGGAAAAAGGAGACGGTTCGTCTGTTATGCTTTTGATCATAAGTATATTTGATTAGAGCTTTTAGCTAAACAACTATTCCGCCGACACCATCACCACCACCATCACCACCGTCGTTGCCACTGCCACCACCAACGCCGCCACTACTACCACTACTTTATTCTTGCTATTTAAACAAGAAATGTGAGATATGGATGATGTCAATATATTCTTTGTAGTTCAATGCCATTCATCATTGCCAAGTAAATATTGCAGAAACATTACAGAAACATTCATTTGTCAAGTCCTAAATTTTGTTTATCATTTCTCATCATGTTACTTACTTGTTCTCACTTCCTTTGCAGATACCCATATATGTTTTCCAGCGACATTGGATGCAAAATCCTCCGCTTTTCCGAGACCTTCACCGTGATTGCATCTTCAATGATTTTGTTGGAAGTGGCTATTGATCGCTATTGGAAAGTATGCAAACCACATGACAAAATGTCTGTAATGAGTATAAAGATAATGTGTGGAATCGCATCCATAGTCGGCATACTCATTGCTGTGCCTTCCATATTCTACAGCGGTATAGTACCCCGTAAGCTCAGGGAGAATATAATCTCTCAGGACTGTACAGTTATAAAACCTAAGCTCGCTCTGATCTTCTTTTACCTTCTCTGTATCATTTTCTTCCTCATTTGTATCATTCTTGGAGTTCTTTATACGCTCCTCTACCTAGAGGTCCGACAACGAAGACGAAAGATGATCTCTCGTCAGGCTAGTACTGAGCAAGAACAGATTAGTATCAACGAAAAGGAAAAACAGCCAGAATTCCCGAAAACAGCATCTCTGAAAAAATCCTTCAAAGAATCGAAACCGAAAAGTCCAATGAGTCCGAAAAGTCCTATGAGTCCGAAAAGTCCATCTTTTCCGCTAACCAGAGCAAGATTTGCCAGCAGTTTGCGTAAAAAAGTTAGCCGAACAACTTTGATACTGTTCATTGTGACATTATTTTTCATCATCAGTTACCTTCCATCGTTATTGGCAATGATCATCAAGTACTCAACGTATAAGAGCCGTCGAGGTCGTGAGGAGAGTATTGCTATCAGGGTGGTTGAAAAACTCTTTTCAAAGTTCTTCCTCATCAACAATGCATGCAACCCGATCATATACAGTTTCTTGAACCCATATTTCAGAAAGGAATGCGTGCGCGTGTTTCATAAATTCAGTTGTGGCTTTTCTGCACGCTGTTGCCGCTGTTGTCGTATTGAACCTGGACATCCTGATACTCTCTCTGCAAGTACCTAAATTTGAAATATATATATATATGTATATGCATTTTGTTATATCGGGAAGGATCATATTTTTGCCACACGCATTATATACCTACGCATTATATACTTGATCTTCACTTCAGCTTTATTATTATTATTATTATTATTATTATTATTATTATTATTATTATTATTAGCATCTTCTTTCAATTCTGTTTCCATTTCTTGCCGAGTGTCCTCCTGACACCTAGGGCAGAGAAACGTACTGTATACATTGGTAGGCCATTAAAACAAACACACCAGATTGTTCATTTTGCACTTCCTGCATGGATAGTAAGCCAGGGATCATTCTTAAATAATTTTCAGTTCTTTTTTTGATTATTCCAAGTACTCCTACAATCACCAGTATTGTAACCGTCTTGAGATGCCACATCTTTTCGATTTCGATTAGCAAATCTTTATATTTTCTGAGCTTATCAAATTCTTTTACTGAGGTATTATGGTCACAGGGTATGCTCATGTCAATCAGTAAACAGACTTTATTGCTTTCGTCTTTCACAACAATATCTGGTTTATCTGCCTTGATGGTCCGGTCTGTACATACTGGGAAGTCCCAAAGAATAGTTACATTTTCTCTCTCAGTTACAGTCTCAGGGTGGTATTTGTACCATTTGTCAGCAGTTTTGATTATTATCCAATATAAATATTGGTCAACTCTGTCATGTCTTGATTTGTACTCTACAGGTGTCAAGGTAGTACTGAGCCAGAACAGATTAGCATCAACAGGGTTATTTAAGGATGTTTAACGAAACCCCCTTGTTTCCAGAGGTGAATTATTCAAACCTCAAAGAATTCCTCTCAGCATATGGCTATGATGCGTCCCCACTATTTTTGCTCGTGACCAGAGATGCACATATCGTCGGCCACTAACGGGCATGCTTAACGGGTTAAGGTCAAACAACTGACGAGCAAATCTGTGGTATTGAGCAGAATATTTAGTGTGGCCCATCTTTTATACCAAGACAAAACAATGTACATGATAACACTTCCAATCAGTTAAGATCAAAAGCCATGAGGGCCACTACCTGGTACTGCATGAGGGCGTTCACTATTATTATTATTATTATTATTATTATTATTATTATTATTATTATTATTATTATTATTATTATTATTATTATTATTATTGTTCAGTAGTTTTATTTTTATAACGTGCTTTCACTTCACTACCGAGCGCAGCTCTGTGCGCTTTGGGTATGTGCTGTGGTTTGCTGTGATGCTCTTATGGTTACTGTATTGAAAGTGTTTTGCGTAGGATGTGTGCAGTGCCCAGTAGTGCAATTTTCTGTATGTTATATATATTTGTAAGTCCTGGTGTTTTTGTTATGTATTATGTATTATGTATTATGTATTATTATTATTATTATTATTATTATTATTATTATTATTATTATTATTATTATTATTATTATTATTATTATTATTATTATTATAAAACTGAAGTGAAGAATAAGTATTTAGGGCATGTGTTTAATTGGCAAAAATGTGACCATCTCCAAATACAACAATATCTGTTTCAGCACACAATTTCATATCAGGAATCTTGCAAAACAAATACATAAACGCATGTATATACATATATATGTTTTCGTTTTTGTTAAGTTGTAAAGTTATCAATAACAACATAGATTTACTGACGAGAGGACCCAGTATTGGTCATAGGGTCAAATATATTGTATGTATAGGGCCTAAGTTTCACTTCATGCGATTTATTCAACCAGGACACACAGACACACGCACATGTATATATATATATATATATATATATATATATATATATATATATATATATATATATATATATATATATATGTATGTATGTATATATATGTATATACGTATGTATGTATGTGAGTGTGTATGAATAATATATATATGTGCGTGTGTGTGTACGTGTATATATGTGTATCTCTATATATCTGACTCTCTCTCTCTCTAATACATACATACAAACATATATATATATATATATATATATATATATATATATATATATATATATATATATATATACATATACATTCATACATATATACACGTACATGCATACTTCGACATATCCTTCCTTCTCAATGTACATAGCCTTTTTATTTTTTAAAAATATTATTTTCGCCTTTCATTAACACACTTATGATCATTACAAGTCGAACTTTAAACTTGGTAGTTAGAACAGTGAAGTACCGCTAACTATAGACGGTCTTGCTCTGTGTGTCTCAGGGCCATCTTTATTTTCTTCATTTTTGAAATCCTACTCAGAAAAATGTCTAAATACTTCATGAAGTTTTCACAATGATTTTACTAGCACTGTGTATGTTTCAAGAGGTAACTTTTAATTTTTTGTTTTTTGATAACTAAGAGAAGGAAAGGTATATTCATACCACTTTTAAGGGCTTCCGAGACAGACGTGCTGGAAAAGTTATTCTTCCACTGGAGATCTGACTCGAATACATGCAACAGAACGGCGCCCGCTAGGGCCACGTAGTGGTATTAAATCGGACGAATGAGTAAGACTATTGCTTAAGAATCTGATGTTCGCTGAATCTTATACCTGAATCTTAAACTGGCAATATTTTGTATAATACCTCGACTAAATCATCTATGATTTACAGTAGTGATACCCAAACCGACCGAGGGAACACACGCATAACAAAACATAACACAGTGCACCATATATAACTTAATTATTATATATATATACAACACATATATATTACATATGTAATGCGACAACATTTTATAAGCAAACTTTGGAAGTTTCGAATGTGTTTAGTATTTTACAGACAAGAAAGTAAATTTCCAACACAGTATAATGTGAAAACAACAGAAATATTAGGTATTTTCCAGTCTTAAAACGATAAAATATCTAATCTTTCTGCTGTCTTGACAGTTATACTGTGTTCGAAATTTACTTTTTTTGTCTGTAAAATACATATGTAATATTTACTGCGATAAGTAGGCATTTGTCGGTCTCGAGAGGCCATGGATTAGAGGTGATAGTCAGTAAAATAGAAATAAAACTAAAAATGTATTCTTTGTGTGGTCCAGTGCCAAATGATCTACAGCCTGGCATTGATCTGCAACCCGGCACTTGTCTGCGGCCTGGTGGTTGGAGACCCTTGATTTACATAATATAAACCATATTTTTGCGTCTATGTGTGAACTATGTTCGTATATTTTCTTATCTTCAGTACACACATATAATACACACATATACGCACACACATATAGTTGCACGCAACTACAATCACACAACTACAATCGCATAAATCACATACAAATGTATACTAGCATACACACACTTGCACGCGCACAGTGCTACACACACATAATATAACAGAATTTTGAACGATCTTATATTGCGATGGATTTGCAGCCTAGCTGATAAGAATGTTGAAGTTCTCAGAAAGTCAGAAATGCCATTCACAACAGGAAGCACAAGGAGACGGTAGACATCTGTAAAGATGGAGCAGTTATAATGTACCTTCGTACATATGTATGTATGTATGTATGTATGTATGTATGTATGTATGCATGTATGTATGTATGTATGCATGCAGAACTAAGGATTCTGAAGCCGAAGGAATTTATTCATATACAATTAGACAGAGCAAAATAAACAAGATAAGATAAGATAAAATGAATTAAACTGTCTAATTAGTACAGGAAATAAATCATTCCGGTAATACTTCATCATTAAAATATAAATACTCTGAAAATGTTCATATCCTTTTTTGAGTCATGGGTTAGTTGCCGCGAGATCAAAGCCTTTGGAAAGTTGCAGTGTTATATTGCACAGAATCTTCAAAACGTATCTACACTTCCCAATTAGATGAATGAAGCTTAAGAAAAGCAAAAACCATCATATGCAACCAAAATATGACGCAAGTTGAAAGTTAGATATCAGTATACTTTTTAATTTTCACACACGCACATACACACACATATAAACTCGCAAAGAAGCACGAATGCGCACTTACACGTACAAAAAAGCACGAAATAGTAAAATGATCATACTTATAATATTATTAACGCATTTGAAATTGATAATAAAATCTGCGAACTTCAGCTACGAATAATCTTTCTCATTCTTAAACATAACTCCCGCCTACCAAACGGCCATATAAAAAACATATATATAAAAAAATAATATATACACACAACACACATATGCATACACGAAGAGGCATATACATACTTATACACACATATATACACATAAACATATTTGCAATGATGAACAGAACTCGGTTTGCGAACCGGTAGTTAATGTATATATTTTTAGTGACAACTGGTTAACGTTATACTGGATCCTGAAAGATAATTAATCTTCTTGGAAATGTTATAACGTTAATCAGGTCACAAGAGTTAAATGAAATCTGCTTGGGAAATTCAGTTGGTTCTGTAATGTTTAAAAGTGAAAGTCAATTACTGTATATGCAGCAATAAAGAACAAAATGCCTAATCTTACCCCGTCAAGTAAGTAAGCATAGATACAAGGTGGCTGTCAACTCGTTCACGAGTATAACCTTCAGCAACAAATTACAGACAATGGCTGTCAGTAATGCTAATGCTGAAATTTAAAGTTAATAACAGCTTGTACAAACAACACCGCTAAGACTTTCATCTACAAAGCCAAGTCGTCCAGAAACAAGCAAGAGCAAGATCTCCGGTTTCGTAATAAGGTGGGTGTTATTTCGGAATTTCCTTCTGCAAGAGAGATGTTTAGACAAATGCTAAGGATCTCTCATCCCAGCTGTTAGATGACCGTAACTCTACTGAGTTCATCCACCCTTTGACAGGTTTTGTTTTTCGTCCTTCTGGGTGTCTAACGAAAACTGCCCTCCTAAGCAAGTAGGTTGGTAGTGTTGCTGGTTTAGTCGCCAACGGCTCGACCGAGCGACAGGGTGTGCTGGGTTAGCACAGTGACCTGATATAAAATACATACATACATACATACATACATACATAATATGCATGTATACATACATACATGCATGCATGAATACACACACAAGTATAACCGCCTAGTTGTGCCGGTTGAAACAACCTTACTCAGAGTTTCATGCAACAATGTATGTCCGCGTAACCGGTGGATGGTATAATATTTGTTTAATCAAAAGTGGAATGAGTTGATAGAACTAATCCGTGATATGAAATTCTGAGTTACAAAGTTTTAATCTATACCATCATATACTATCAATATATATATAGTCTACAGATTATGAGCGTTGATGTGGAATACTCTTTTTGATTCGTGTAAATTCATTAAGCATACATATGCGTTCTCTCTCTTTCTCACATAGATATTTGTATTTTTCCATATACATGTCTGAATTATAAAGTGTGTGTGTGTGTGTGTGTGTGTTGTATCCCTGTAAGGGAACTCGGAAAGTTGGGCCTCCGACCAGGTATTTCGCGATACCCTTTAAAGACCGGAACTTTTCCGCAACCCCTCGTGTGTGTGTGTGTGTGTGTGTGTGCGTGTGTTTGCGTGTGTGTTAGTGTGTTTGCGTCTATCTATATCATATGTAAAATACATACATGCATTTATGTGTACAGTTGTTATGTATTATAAATATATAGAACCACAACCACGGATGAATGTCTTTATATATACACCCATCACAACCGTATGTAAATAAACTCTATAAGCACTGTAATAAACTACATATTATATTAAACCCTTTTCAGTTGTTTTGATTAATTCATTTTTACTGTTGTTTAATTCACTTTGATTCCGATCATATAGATCTGTGATCAGAGGCGTTTAACCTATGGCACTAGAAATACATTAATTAACCAATGTATACTTCATTTATTTAAAAAAAAAAAACAAAGAGCTGGTCGCGATTTGAGGAGATTTCGTGGCTATTTCGTTCCTGTGAAGCACCCACATAAGGGCTCTCTCATGAACCTGAATCAAATCAAGGTGGGTATGATGTTTTATGGTGAGTCGATGTCTGTTGTTAGTCGTATTAGTATTGATGGTGATTGGTGGAGCTGTTTATTGTCGGTATTATTTAAATCCAAAGCGGTGAGCTGGCAAAATCGCTAACCGCCGGACAAAATGCTTTGCGGCATTTCGTCCGCCTTTACGTTCTGAGTTCAAGTTCTGCCGAGGCCGACCTTGCCTTTCAACTTTTCGGGGTCGATAAAATAAGTATCAATTGAGCACTAATGTCGATATAATCGACTTAACCCCTCCCCCGAAATTGCTTGCCTTGTGCCAAAGATTGAAACCATTATTTAAATCCATCTAAGGCGGATGTATCGTCAAAACGTCGATCAAAATCTTTAACGACATTTCTTCCGGCATTTTGCGTACTGAGTTCAAATTCCGCCGTGGTCAACTTTTCCTTTCATCCTTTCGAGTCTATGGAATAAAATTCAAGTTAAGTCCTAGGATTAATGTTATCAACTAGCCGCCTCCCATCGAAATTGATGGCTTTATGTCTTAATTAGAAACCATTATTTGAATCCATTTAAGGAGTGGCAGGATCGTTAAAGCATTGGAGAAAATATCTTGGTTCCCGCTCTTTACAATCCGAGTTCAAATCCCATTGAGGTAAATTTTGTCATTCATTCTTTCGGGGTAGATAAAACAAAGTATCAGTTAAATACTGAGGATCGACTGTATCGACTTAGCCCCTCTTCTCAAAATTCCTTTATTTAGATCCATTTTAGTCTTGTTCTAGCTTACCAAGGATCAGAAGCTTTCCAGCTGTTACCGACTCATCTTATTTTCAAGTATATTGCATCCAGAAATACATCCAAAGCGTCCTTTTTCAAGATGGCATGGTGTTATTTGAAGGCGACAATCACACGAAAACTCCCTCGTAGCCTTTTGTGGGCTTTTGTAGTTGCTTAACCCCAGGAAATTTCTGATATCTCGAGCTATTCCAGTCATTACTATCTCGTAGATTTGTATATCAAGGGTTACATTGATAACTATTTTTATATCCTTCGATACATTGGCTATACAAATTTCACGAAGCGGAGATAGACACAATTGTCTTCACACGACGTACTTCACATTACTCCACCAAACAAGATACTCCAATAAATACAAACTCTCGATTTTCTACGACTTCTATGAACTCTCAACGACACCCACGACTTCTCTCTCTCAACCCCTATACGCTACTTTTTATAAGAGATCGGCTAGTTCATTCTTCCAATCCCACAGGGGCGTCAATGACTCTCGCCACAACATCTCCCCGTTTTGGGATTGACTTCCGCTGTAAGTTAATATTATTATTATTTTGGATGTTTTTTTTCACCACATCTCCCTTTTTGAGATTTACGTCCTAGGGAAATTTAATATTTCTTCCGTTTAGGTACTACTTCCAACCGTTCTGTTTGTTTCTTCTTTTTATGCTGCTACGCCTAGGTTCGACTTCTTGTGGCGTTGGAACCTCATAGGTGTCGTAGAGCACTTCCATGGGTATCTCTCATTTCAGGCCACTTAATATATTTATCTGTTACAATCAAGTAATATGCGCTATTTATTGGTCCAGCAAAATCTATATGAAGCCTGGTCCATGGACTGTCGGTTTTAGGCTACGGCTGGAATTTTACCTGTAGTGACTTGGCTGCAAGGGCACAAACCTCTGCAGGATTTCACCGACTCTTCAATGTTACGGTCCATTGTGGGTCAATATATGTAACTGGTCATAAGTAATTTCATTCTCGAAGTCCCTGGGTGGCCAATATGAAAATCCTTTAATAAACGCTTTTTAGTGCGACCGGCACTACGATTCTTTGTGTATACATCAACACGTTGTTGCACAGTGAGAAATGGTTCGCATTTGCATTGCGCATGTTTCTATTTTCTTTGGCCTTCGGTGTTTCTTTCATTTTTATAATGAATTTATCGTTCTCCAACTTTGATTTTATGTCTGGTAACGTAACCGGCAGTTCACGAATGACGTTACAAAGAGAATTTTTAGATTCATTTTCCGCTCGCAAAGCCTCAATCACAGTATCTTCGAATGGTTCCGCATTTTTTCAAATCAGTCTTGATAGGCAATTTGCATGGCCTAATTTCTTGGATGGTATATTCTCCATCTTGATATCGTAGCCCAACGTTGTAACCCATTAGCAGTACAAATAGGAATTCCATTTTTCGACCCAAATATCAATAATAACGGTCGGTGATTAGTCTGTAGCAGAAAACGTCTACCGTACAAAAATTTGTGAAATTTTTCACGGCAAAAATGATCGCTAGAGCTTCCTCGATTTGTCTATAATTTTTTTCTGCTGATATCAGAGAACGTGAGGCATGAACCACCGCCTTCATGTTACCATCTTTATATTTATGCAGCATTACTGGTCCTATACCGTACTTAAAAGCATCTGAAGCTACAACAACCTCTGCTGCAGGATCGAAGTGAGCTAACGACAAATCAGATATTAATATTTAAAAAATTTGTCAAACGCCTTGTAAAACCGTAATCCTTAATTTTTTTAAATACATATTTTACGTGTTCGACGTGTTGATCCCTGGATTCGCTTTTAATGAATATATTATCCAGATATGGAATTGCGAATTCACAGTCCGCTAACATTGCATGCATAATCAGTTGAAAATTCGCTAGCGTGACTTTTAATTAAACTGGTAACCTGTTGTACTTATATAGTCATTTATGTGTGTTAATTGTTAAGTATTTCGAGCATCCACCGTCTACTCTAATTTGTAGGTACACGTCAGAGAGACCCAGTTTAGAAAATAACTTTCCACCGTTTAATTTCACAAAAATATTCTGCTGAGTAGCTAGCGGATAGTGGCAAGTTTTAAGACATTCATTTAACCCAGTGGAAAAATCAGCACACACTGATTTTGTTATTCTTTTTCTTAATATACACAGTCGATCCTGCCCATTTAGAATATTCCACTTTTTGGATAACTCCAATTTTTTCTAGTCTCTCTAGTTTTTCATTGACTTGCTTCATCGCTGCGAAGGGTACCATTCGTTTTGGTTTAAACACTGGTATGGCGTTTTCTTTTATATGAAAACACGCTTTTGTCTTCGTACATAGACCTAATTTGTCGGAAAGAACTTCAGGAAAAATAGTTTTTATAATTGCTGCTGTAATTATTGTTGCTGTTGCAACTGCACCACGGAGGTTAATAATCCTTCCATGTTAACTAATTTGTCTTTGATTTTTGTATCAAAAGAAAATGTTAACGTCTGACGTGGGCTTCAAATAAACTCGTCGCCACTTCATAAGTGGATATCCTCGTTGCCACTTTATAAGTGGATATCCTTGTCGATAATTTTATATCTATCGATACGTTGGGTAAAAAGATTTCACGAAGCGGGAATAGACACAGCTATCTTCACACGACGTACTTCAAATTACTCCACTAAACACGATACTCCAATAAATACAAACTCTCAACGATCTCAACGACTTCCTACGACTTCCACGAACTCTCAACGACTCCTGCGACTTTTCTCTCTCAACCAATACGCTACTTATTTTTATAAGAGATCGGTTAGTCCATTCTTCCAATCTCACAATGACTCTCGACACAACAGCTGTATTATTCTTTAGGCTGTTCGGTATAATTAGAGGGACATTTGATATTTGACAGCTATTTCTAGCAAATGGAAATACTCGTTGACTTTTGATAATCGTTTGAGAAGGTGGTTGTATTCGGTTGTTTTGGTATTTGACAATGATAGTTGGGATCTTTTTTAAAACGGGGGCCACATTTTTCATTAATGTTTTACGTAGTGTTTTTGGTACCGAAAGACTTTCAAACTTCGTATACTTATCTATTTTGTGTTATAGAACAGAAAAATATTTTTGTATTCGAATTTATTTCATGTAAAAAATTGTCTTATTTCGATAATTTCAACCAATCACTGACAAGTATTCAGTTGTTTACATTTACTCCTTTGGCTGATTAAGCCATAGCTTCGTTTTATTTGCTTTTTTCATTTTAAATTTGCTTTTATCATTTTAAATTTGCTTTTTTCATTTTCTTTTTTTTTCTTCGTTTTATTTGCTTTTTTCTTTTTAAATTTGCTGTTTTACCCTAACCCTAACCCTAACCCTATCACCGATAGAATTGTTTCAGAATCGTTTGTTTATGTAGTCGGCACTTAATGTATATCGGCTGAATGGACGTCAGTGATTGGTTGAAATTACAGAAATACGACAACTTTAACATGGAATAACTTAGGGATTTCTTTTTTTTTAAAGAAGACTAAGAGAAAAAGATGTTTTATACGACACATTCTACCAGTGTTCCAAGTTTCAAAGTGTTTCGTTATTGAAAAATGTGGCCCCCGTTTTAAAAAAGATCCGATATTTGTAAATGTTTGTTTCTTTTGTTTGTGTTTTGGGGTTTATTGATAGTGGCAGTTGAAGTTAAGTTATGAGCATGAAAATCATGCAAAGATCAAAACGAAGAGTCGCCTGGAGCAAAGTGTGGCTGAACTTGGGTTCTTGAGGGAGAGAATGCATCTCCTCATTCATGCACTGCAGCTGATCACGATATCTAGAACAACAAAAGTCTTCACCATCTGCTTAACGTTGAAAGAATGATGAACAAAGTAAGATCCTTTCCTTTACAACCTTGCTACCAAGCAGGTAGCCGATAAAAATTAACTTTAAATTAAAGAGAGAAAAAGAAAACAACATGCATTCAAACATACTCCGTCGCTTACGACGACGAGGATTCCAGTTGATCCGATCAACGGAACAGCCTGCTCGTGAAATTAACGTGCAAGTGGCTGAGCACTCCACAGACACGTGTACCCTTAACGTAGTTCTCGGAGATATTCAGCGTGACACAGTGTGACAAGGCTGGCCCTTTGAAATACAAGTACAACAGTAACAGGAAGTAAGAGTGAGAGAAAGTTGTGGTGAAAGAGTACAACAGGGTTCACCACCATCCCCTGCTGGAGCCTCGTGGAGCTTTAGGTGTTTTCACTCAATAAACACTCACAACGCCCGGTCTGGGAATCGAAACCGCGATCCTATGACCGCGAGTCCGCTGCCCCAACCACTGGGCCATTGCGCCTCCACATACATACATACATACACACATACATAATATATCTAAGGAGAACGTATGGAGAACTAATAATGAAAATTACAGCTCTTACATCTAAGTTATAGATTTTCATTTGTATCTATTACCACAGGTGGACTAGGTTATACAACAACACATTTGCATAAAAGCCTAGGAATGCTGGGTTGTAGAGGGTGGGAGCTGCAAAAAAGAACAACCAAAATGAAACCAAGTAAGTGGTACTGAAAAAGTTTAAAAACTTCAAATGCATTAGATGATATATGTAGATTTGAAAATGATTTGCATAGTACTTTGTCAACAAAGGGGCTATAAGTGAAAACCGAAGAGGCCGTTTCTAACAAGCCATAAAACCATGGGAAAAGATACCGTTGATAGGGGGATACATATAAGATGGCAGGGTATTGTTGGGAGCTTATAAGAAAAAAAATCCAGATGTGATCATGCTAAACAATAAGAGAAAGCTGCTTCCTAAACAGTACACTTGGTGAAATAACCTTGCTTTTATGCCTATTTATATCTTCAAAGTTGAATCAACATGAGACGGATGGAATTTCTTGGCTGGATGATGTGTTTCTTTGCACGAGATATATTTCTATCTACGATTACGTGTGTGATTTCGGTGATATTTGATATATTTTACCTTTTATTTATTTATTTATTTTGGTAACCGGAAAGTGAAAAGACAACTACATATGTGTAATTACTTAAATTTTCAGTTTTTACAAAATATTCTTATTTTCAGTCGTTAGATTGCATCCATGCTGGAGCAACACATTGCAAGGTTAGATGTATATGCTTATGTCACTAATATGTGCTTTTTATACTTTAGCACCATATTGCTAAAATTTGAAGATCTGTTTCTAAGCAAAAAAAAAAAAAAATCCCCTGAAGTGATGTACAAATACTAAAAGTAGATTTAAAACTTGTGCCACAAAATTAGTTATGTTGGACACTTTCATGTTAAAAAGAAAGAAAAAAAAGATAAGAAAAAAAAAAGATCAAAGACGTTTTTCAGAATGCTGCTCAGTGTAATATATATTATTTTGGCTCTACTACAAGTTTTCTGTTTTTAATTCAGGCATCTTTATTCTACTCATTTACACAAAAGTCTATAAAACAACCGGTTGTATGATTGTTGTTGGCACTCCATCGCTTACGACGCCGAAGGTTCCAGTTGATCCGATCAACGGAACAGCCTGCACGCGAAATTAACGTGCAAGTGGCTGAGCACTCCACATACACGTGTACCCTTAACGTAGCTCTCGGGGGATATTCAGCGTGACACAGTGTGACAAGGCTGGCCCTGATGAATTACAGGTACAATAGAAACAGGAAGTAAGAGTGAGAGAAAGTTGTGGTGAAAGAGTACAGCAGGGTTCACCACCATCCCCTGTTGGAGCCTCGTGGAGCTTTTAGGTGTTTTCGCTCAATAAACACTCACAACGCCCTGTCTGGGAATCGAAACCGCGATCCTATGACCGCGAGTCCGCTGCCCTAACCACTGGGCCATTGCGCCTCCACGGCTGTATGATATATATATAAGTGTGAAAAGACAGAGAGCTGACAGTATAGTTAGCATGACGGACAAAATGCTTAGTAGCATCTTGTCTGCCTTTACATTTTGAGTTCAAATTTTGCTTTGGTTGGCTTCGCCTTTCATCCCATTCTTGGTCGATGAAATAAATGCCAGTCAAGTAATGGAGTCGATGTAATCGAGTTAGCCCTGGAAAACTGCTGACCCTGTGCCAAAATTTGAACCCACTATATATAGGTCTGGGAAAGCGGTGTGTTTGCAGAATCGTTCGTACGTCGGACAAAATGCATAGTGGTATTTCTTCCGGCTTTACGCTCTGAGTTCAAATTTCGCCGAGGTTGACACTGCTTTCCATCCGACTGGGTCGATGTGTCAGTTGAGCACTGGCGTTGATATAATCGATCAGCACCCCCACCCCCACAGAAATTTCAGATCTTGTGCTTATATTATGTGTGTGTGTGTGTGTGTGTGTGTGTGTGTGTGTGTATGTGTGTGTGTGCATGCGTGTGTGTGCGCGTGTGCCTGTGTGTGTATGTGTGTGTACATGCATGCATGCATGCGTGCATACATACGTACGTACGTTTTTATGTATGTACATATGTATGTATGTCATTATTCAGTTTATTTCAAGATTTCTTGCCAATAGAGAAAGAGTCGATTTCTAACCTAGATCCAAGGTTCCTTCTTTGGAATCTCAGCATCAACAACAAGATATTTTTGGATGTATGTATGTATGTATGTATGTATGTATGTATGTATATATGAATACGCACAGATTTGTATTTTTTGTTTTATGTATGTCTTCTCATGCATATACCTCCATATCTAGACATGCTCATATATACTTAAATGATAAACCTGCAAAGTTTTACAGATTTTTATAGTTTCAGTGATGGATTGGATCTGTATTCTTCGAATCAACTTTCTCCTTTCTGGTTTTGAGAAGCCTAATTTCTTAAGATTGGTATTTAGGCAGTGTGTTACATGTCCCAAGGCCCCAATAATTACAGGTATGTAAGTATGCATGTATGTAAAATTATGCTTATTAGTCTCAAGGTTCACGAGACCTTTGATCATTGTTTTGCTCTTTGGTCACACGATTGTAATCACTGGTCTGTGATATTCTGTTTCGACTATAATTGTGTTAAATAAGTTCCCAAAATGGGTTAAGTTTCTGCATTCTGACGAAAAAAGAAAATACAGCACTTTTTCCCACTTACCTTTGCTGCAAAGGAAGGTGTCAATTTTTTTGTTGTTTCTTAAATATCAATCTACTTTTTTCCAAAATTGTTTTATATTCTTTAGAAAAGTACCGAAGGAAAGTTAATCTCTAAGCTATTTTTCAACAACCATGCTACACACACACACACACACACACACACACACACACACGCACACACACACACACGCGCACGCGCACGCACACACACACACGCACGCACACACACACACACACGCACGCACGCACGCACGCACGCACACACGCACACACACACACACACACACACACGCACACACATGTACGCATGCACAAACACAGACCAACAAGCAATCTCTCCCTCCCGCGCGCCCTCCCTCTCTTACACACGTACAGACGAGTCAACAAATTCTTGAACACACATCTGTACTCACCAATAAACTTTCCCTGTCGCTCTCTCTCTCTCTCTGGCGCACAAGCATGTATATATGCACGTATACAAACGCACACGCGTACATACATACGCACGCACACAGTCAAGCTCTCTTCGTCACACGCACACACACACACACAGACAGACACACACACAGAGACAGACACACACACAGAGACAGACACACACACACACACACGCACACATTTAAGAACACGCACACTGTTAATGATAATAGTGAGACAAACTGGTGGAAGCAAGATAGCATATTTTTGAAAGTGCTGTTTCAATAACAATGACATCAATAAAAGAAACAACAACAGCAAAAAAAAAAAACGACAACGACGACGACGACCGGAAGCACATTCGAGTGGCCTCTTAACTTCATATTCAAACTAGGATGAGCAAACTATGTGTTGAGATGAATAACAATACTTTTGAACTCCCCCATTTTTCTTCTTCATATCAGTCTGCCTTAATGCGTAAACAGACTGAATAATTAGTAATGGTGTCAAATTTTAGTACGAAGCCAGCAATTTCAGGAGAGGGGTCAGTCGATCGCATCAATGCTCAACTTGTACTTATTTTATCGATCCCAAAAGGATGAAAAGTAAAGTCGACCTCGGCGCAGTTTTAATTCAGAATATAAAGACGGATGAAATACCGCTATGCATTTTGCTTGGCCTGCTAACGATTCTGCCTGAGAATGAATAATTAATAATAGTAACTGTTTCTAAGTTCGACGCAAAATCAACAATTTTGAGAGGAGGGGGTCTTGTCGATACCATCGTACCAGTACTTCACAGGTACTTTATTTTCTCGATCAAAAGGATACATGTTACAGTTCATCTCAGCGGTATTTGAACTTAGATCGTAAAATGACGGAAGAAATGCTGCAATTGTCAGATGTATTAACGGTACAATTTCGGGGAACGGGATAAGTCGACTGCATCGATCCCAGTGTTCAACTAGTATTCATTTTATCGATCCAGAAAGGATGAAATGCAAAGTCAACCCCGGTGAAATTTGAATTCAGAACGTGAAGATGGACGAAACGCCACTAAACATTTTGTCCGGTGAGCTAAAGATTCTGCCAGCTCACCACCTTAATAATAATATGGCTAAGAAGGAATATATTCACAGACACGACAGAGCTGGGACCTATATACACTGGAAGCTATGCCAACACTATGGAATAACAACAGAAAAAAGATGGTATAAACACACGCCAGAAAAGGTCACAGAAAACGAGAAAGCAACCATACTCTGGGATATGCCAATACACACAGACAGAGAAATTAAGGCCAATAGACCAGATATAGTTGCCAAAGATCATGAAGGAAAAAAATGCTTTCTAATTGATGTATCAATACCAGCAGATGACAACGTTTCCCTAAAAGAAATGGAGAAACTTTCAAAATACAAAGACCTGGAAATAGAGGTAACTCGAATGTGGAATCTAAAAACAGAAACAATTCCTATCATAGTAGATGCCCTAGGTATAATAAAAAAAAATATTCAGACAAATACATAACAAAAACACCAGGACTTACAAATATATATAACATACAGAAAATTGCACTACTGGGCACTGCACACATCCTACGCAAAACACTTTCAATACAGTAACCATAAGAGCATCACAGCAAACCACAGCACATATCCAAGGCACACAGAGCTGCGCTCGGTAGTGAAGTGAAAGCATGTTATAAAAATAAAACTATTGAATAATAATAATAATAATAATAATAATAATAATAATAATAATAATAATAATAATAATAATAATAATAATAATAATAATAATGGGATTTTTAACATTCAGATTAACAAAGGATTTTAACATTTATACTGACAGATGGGATTTTAACATTCAAACTGACAGAGTAATAAAAGCTAAAAGGCCTGATTTATTAATAGTGGGCAAAGAGAATAGAAAGTGCCAGATAATTGATTTTACCGTCCTAAACGATGAGAAAGTCAATATGAGAAGTATAGAGAAAACAGCAAAGTACCAGAACCTAGCCATTGAGTTACAGAGGCTATGGAATGTGCGGGTCAAATGTATCCCTGTAGTTATAGGGGCATTAAGAACTAACGCAAAGACACATACAGAACACCAGTGATTATGGATGTGGAGGTGTGACTCGAAGATTGACACAGAAGCATTTATATGCGCGGCACATGAACAAGCGTTAAGGACGAACTATAGGAAGTGTAATTGACAACACAACCGAGGGCGACAAATGCAGACTATGTGGTGAGAAGGGTGAGGCGGTATGGCGCATTGTTAGTGAATGCCTGAAACTGGCATAACGTGATTGCAAAAGACGACATGACAATATGACAAGAATGATCCAATGGGAGCTCTGTGGAAATCATGGCCTACAAAGAGCAAAGACATGGTATGACCAAATCCCAGAAGGAGTTACCGAGAATGAGGACTGCAAAATCCTGTGGGATGCAATGATTCAGTGTAACCATCAGATCAGATATCGGAAAGGTGACATTGCTGTGGTGAACAAAAAAGAAAGAAAAACCTTGCATGATAATCGACATATGTCCCGGTGAAAACAGAATCAAAGAGAAAGAAGAAAAATTGAACATCTATGACGATTTGAAGTGGGAGATACGCAGGTTGAAGGTAATGGAGAGAGTAGACGGGATACCAG
Source organism: Octopus bimaculoides (assembly GCF_046866305.1). NCBI lineage: Eukaryota > Metazoa > Mollusca > Cephalopoda > Octopoda > Octopodidae > Octopus > Octopus bimaculoides. The sequence continues at coordinate 159,118,202 of NC_142928.1, forward strand.
TAGTAATTGGTACGCTTGATAGTATCAGCATTCAACTACCAACATGGCCGAAAAAGATTTAAAGATAGAAAACCTACAAAAATCATTATTGCTTGGAACGGTAAGAATTCGCAGGGTTCTAAAAGCATGATCAATAAACAAGTATCACCTTAGTCTGCTGGCTGTGGACAGCTGACACAGCAAAATAAGCTGAGCGTTTTCATCAAATAATAATAAAACTAATGAAAGGATATGAAGAAGAATTACGCAACAAGGGGCTACACGACCAATTCCATGTAGCCACAACAGAAGTTGCTGGAAAAAATAGGTGGGATTAGCTGAAGAAAGGAACTCTAAAAAAAAGAGACCGAGAGCACTATACTGGTAGCGCAAGACCAATCTGTGGCTACGAACCGGCGGGTCAACCTTAGGAATGCGCAAGTGTCACCGCTGTGTCGCATCTGTAATAGAGTGGATGAAGCCATTGCCCATATCACGAACGAATGCCCTAGACTTGCCCAAGACCACTACAAGTTGTGGCGACACAATCAGGTAGCGAAAGTACTACATTGGAAACTGTGCGAAAAGTAGGGGTTAGAGAAAGGTAAGACGTGGTATGAACACAAACCGCAGAGAGTGACGAAGTCGGAGACTAGCAAAATCCTCTGGGATTTCCCAATCCAAACAGATCAGGTGCTAGAGCATAACAGACCGGACTTGGTGGTGGTCGACAAGATACATCACATGCGATATATAGTATCTACACCTTCTGTGAATGCCTATCATTTCTTTTCCCTCCGAGTATTCGAAAATGTAGACATCCTCTTTATTCCAAAAACACTACAGTTTTCTCTGTTCGGACAGACAAAAGATCATCTCCACTAAATTCTAAAAACTTCATATCTACAATTTTCTGTGAAAAAATTGTAACTTCCTTTTCTTTCCGTTCCTTTTTCCACGAATATTCGAAAATGTAAACATCTTTTTTATTGTAAAAAAAAAAAAAAAGCACCACAGTTTTCTCTAAACGGACATACAAACGAACACATCAAAAAATTTGGAAACTTTAATATCTCCAATTTTGCGTGAACATTTTGTCTTCCCTTCTTCCTTGACTAACAGAACATGTAAACATGCTTTTTATTGTAACAACACAATTAAATGCACGATAAAACATTAAGGAAGTAAGCACCTGCCAATATATACATACTTCACAACTACAAAAACTGTAAACCACTGCAAAACTTTTAAAAAGAAAAGAAAAATGCCAAAAGAAAAAGAAAAAGAAATTCAGAAATTCAAAAATTCAAAAATCCAACAAGGTGAACATCTCTTCCTCCTACTATTCCCAAAGACTGGAATATCTACAATTTCCTGTGAATATTTTAAATTTCCTTCAAAATAAAATAAGTTAGGAAACTTATATACCTACAGCTTTCGAACACACAAACGATTAGCTTTAAAAAAAATACCCTTAATATCTACGTATATTTTCGTTTAAACATATATTTACTGGGCATCTCTGAACGAAAATACACGGGATAAAATGTTAAGGGGTTAACTGAAAGGGCAAAACAATAAATAAATAAATAAATAAATAAATAAATAGCGAAACAAACCGGCGCCAATACACTAAGGAGAAATGAGAACAAAAACCACTGTAAGGTAAATGCCCAATTAGAGCCAAGAACCCTGATATATACTAAATTCTTACCCATTAGTGGCCGGCATGCTCTGGAAACTGAGTGAGTATACTCTTACTGCTCAAGATCAGCGTCTTCAAACTAGGTATTACCATTGTAATGTTCTGAAACATGGAAACAGCTCATTGTATCGAGCATGCGTAGAATAACCAGAGACAATCGACTACATAATCCCTGGATGCGACCGATTAGCACACCAACAGAGTACATGCAGCAACATGACGACAGCTCTATACATTCACTAGTCAATATGTCGCACATATAACTTCCTTCACAAAGAGAATTGGTGGGAATATAAATCACCACAAGTTGTCTAGAATGTATATGTGCAATTCCAAGTAAAACGGGCAGCTAATTAGTATGTAAAACTATTTAAAATACTTTATAATGTTGCTGTTATCTAAATTCTAGTGATGATGCAATCAGACACTTCACAATAGGAAAAGAGAAAGCAATTGAAAAATGCATATATTTGCATATACAATGCATATACTTGAATATACACACAAATACACAGATTTATACAAATATACATGCACCAATAAATACATGCATCAATACATACATGCATGCATGCATTCACACATATATACATACATGCATACATACATACATACATACATACATACATGCATACATACATACATACATACATATATCCACACATACACCCACACACCCACACATGCATACATACATACGTGAGTAATACATACATACATAGACTCACGCATACACATACAAACATACATTCATACACACACATATGCATACATTCATACATACATACATGCATACATACATGCATACATACATACATACATACATACATACATAACTAAACTCGTGTCACAAAAAAATATTAGAGTTGAATAAAGAAAATTTGAACTTCAGAACTCTCTGCATTCAATAAAACAGTGGCCCACAATATGTTTGCTGTGCCAGTACTCATACCAATATTCGGGCTGCTTGATTGTACGCTTGATGAAACCCGAGCCATTGATGTGGAAACCCGGAAGATACTAACCAGTACACATAATTTCCACATCAGCAGTGACGTAGACTGCTTCTACCTACAACAAAAACAAGGCAGCAGAAGTTTAACATCGATCCAGACTGCTTTTGAACATTCTATCATATCTCTTCGGCAACATCTATTAACCACCAAGTGTTGACGTGCATCCCTTGACTAAGTTTGCATACATGCGGCCGATAACACCATAAGACTTGGAAGGCAGCTCCTTGAGCAGTATTCTTTGTCTGATAACCTTAAATACATGCTCAAAAAAGTCGCGAGCGTATATCAGAAGGCCATGAATGGCTATGTTAGTAGAAAGCTCCGAGATGATAGTAACATTGATCATCAAAGCAGTCTACCGTGGACCAACAATCGGATTACTACCACCCAATTTGAAGGGTATGTGTTTGCAATCCGGAAACAGGAAATATCAACCAAATACCTGATACACAAAAGGGACTGAGATGCAGGAAAAGCAACAAAATGTGACAACCGATGCAAACTTTGTAGAGTTAACAGCGAAGATATCACCCACATCATAAGCAATTGCCCGAAGATATCATCATTGTATTATCTACCAGACAAGATATTGTAGTTAGGACACTGTACAACAAGATCCGTCAGAAGGATAACTCCGAGGACAAAGAAATAAGAACCCACCGTATGGTGGAAGGCACAGCCACTGATAATAAAAAGAAATACTGATGGAATGTCCCAGTGAAAACTTCAATAAAATGTAAACACAATAGACCTGACATAATGATTTGGAATAGAGAAGAGAAAGTGTATAGTTGTGGAAATCAGCTGTCCAGCGGATGTTAACATAAAGCGAAAAAGAAAATATCTACGCTAAACTGTTGAGAAATTTGAAGTTGCTCTATCCAAATAACATGTTCAGGTTTATACCTTTAATTATTGGAGCACTGGGATATGTAACACACTGCTCAAATACCAATCTTGAGAAATTAGGCTTCTCAAAACTAGAGAAAGCTGATTCGAAGGCTACAGATCCACTCTATCACTGAAACTAAATAAAAATCTGTAAAACTTTCCAGAGGTTTATCATTCAAGCATATATGAGCATGTCTAGATATGCAAGTATATGCATGAGAAGACATATATAAAATAAAGCATACAAATCTGCACATGTACATAATTTTTTTGTTGGCTCTCCGTCGCTTACGACGTCGAAGGTTCCAGTTGATCCGATCAACGGAACAGCCTGCTCGTGAAATTAACGTGCAAGTGGCTGAGCACTCCACAGACACGTGTATCCTTAACGTAGTTCTCGGGGATATTCAGCTGACACAATTTGACAAGGCTGACCCTTTGAATTACAGGCACAACAGAAACAGGAAGTAAGTGTGAGAGAAAGTTGTGGTGAAAGACTACAGCAGGTTTCACCACCATCCCCTGCCAGAGCCTCGTCGAGCTTTTAGGGGTTTTCGATCAATAAACACTGACAATGCCCTGTCTGGGAATCGAAACCGCGATCCTATGACCGCGAGTCCGCTGCGCTAACCACTGGGCCATTGCGCCTCCACTGTACATAATTACATACATGCATACATACATATATACATACATACATACATACATACAAAAATATCCTGTTGATGTTGTTGAAACTCCAATGAAGGAGCCTTGGATCTAAGTTAGGAATCGGCTCTTTCTCCATTGGCATGAAATCATGAAATAAAACTGAATAATGACATACATTCATACATGCATTCATACATGCATGCATGCATACCCACTACATGAGTGTACGTTGATTCTCACGCTCGCTTACATATGTGCACACATTTATATAACCATAGACCTCAACAACTGTCTCGGCTTAAACAAAATAGACTTGTCACTTTATTAACGACCGGTTTGAATTCGGCAAAGAAAAAAGAAAAAACTAAAATAAATCCCGAAGAAATATATGCATATAATAAGTAAATACATGCTAACATAAATCTATACTGTAATTCTCTATTGCTCTGGGAACAATAACGTTATCAAACATTACATATTCATGTATCAAATTTAAGATGGCCGTTCGTTACTTTCCACTCGTTTAATTTGAAGCTTTATGGCATATTCAGTTGTCAACCTTGTCACAGAATAATGGAATTAATTACCAAGGTGGACATGTCATAACATAGTTGACTTAGCTAATAAGTATGTAGCAACAGAGAATAGGTTTGGTTATAAGATACACCCCACCCAGTCTTAATGAATGGCACGAAGGAAAGAGAAGGAGAGAGAGGGAGAGAACGAAAGAGAGAGAGAGAGAGAGAGAGAGAGAGAGAGAGAGAGATAGAGCGTGGCTGACAGAGAAAGTAAGAGATGGAGAGATGGGGTCACGAGCGAAACCGCAAGAGAAAGCAAGAATGGCTTGGTTTAGAGAGATAAATAAAAGAGAATATGATAAAAAAAATAATAAACACACACGGAGAGTGAAAACAATACATTAAAGTAGTGGAAATGAGAAAGCAGGCATGGAGGAAAAACTGAAAAACAGAGACAGGCTGCTCAACCAATGAAATATTTGTGAAGTTGAAATCTGAAGGGCGTTACAAAAAGCGTTAGACTTCTAGTCTTCTTCACAGCATAAAATTTATTGTACTGTTTTGAACTATTTGTATTACTATGTGACGGCACAACAGAACATCACTATTTGCTTCCGATTCTACTGTTTTACTATTTAATCTACGAGAGTTTTTATACGACAGAAGTTGAAACATTGAGTTTGATGAAACCAACTGGATTGATTAATAGCGACAATATCTTCAATAGTAAGGTAATCTTTACGGATTATGTAAAGTTCTCTCTCTCCGTTTGTATATATCATGTATACAATTTGGTAATTTAATATACATATACATACACGCATATATATATATAACTTGCTTTTTTCCGTTTCCTATCTTCTCATCTCTCAATCTTTGTGTGTATATGTCTGAGTTTGTGGGCGGGGGTGGGGCGTGTGCGTGTGCACGATTGTGTGTCTACATGTGTGCGTGCATATGTGCGCGTACACATGTGTATGTGTGTAAAAATGTTAATTTGAAAACATTTTCCCCCTCGTAGACTGGAAATAAAAGCTAAGCGGTGCATGTTAGTAACTCTCAAGGACAAGGTAAGATAATTTCACGAAATTAAGTATAAATTTCTCATCTTCATTTACATGTCAGGGAAGGGACACTGATTTTTGTTGCAGTTAGGGGTCAACTATGTACGTATGTTTCAGCATTTTGATCTTATCAGCATAGCACAGTCTCACCTTGTTTGCAGATTAGAATTTAAATCTTTTACATCCATAAAAGAATTAGGTATACTTTTGGTGAGGGCCATAGTTTCATGTAAAAGAACTCAAGTGAAAAGGTTAAAAAAGTGGAAAAAAAAACGTAAGGTGGGGCACCATCATTGTATTATGCTGATGAGATCTAACAGATCAAAACGTACATATTTGTCTACGATCAGACTGTGCTCTCAAATTCACGACTTAACCTTTTGGATTGAAAGGGAATTGTTCATTGTAAATTTGTAGTTAGATGATCAATAAAGAATTTTACTTGAGTGTTCTGAGGTGTCTGAGAGAGACAATGTGAGAAGCGGAGCTCCCGGCATGGTGAAACAAAACCTGGATGTTATACAACACACCAGCTCAGGTATTATTCCTTATTCGTGACTTTTGGGTGAAGCACGAAATGACTTTGGTCCTCCAGCTTCCTCTACTCTCAAGATTTGGCTCCTAAGGATTTTTCTTTTTTGGTCCCCAGAGTTAAAACTGAACTAAAATATCGCTGATTTCATATGATAGAACATATCGAAGAAAACTTGCTGCGAAAACTTCACACTACTCTTAAAAATGCATCCTTGAATGCGCGCCAAGACTGGAGTAATATTATAGTGCAGTGGGTCAAGAGTGGAGATGTAGATTACGTACAGTACAAGCTCAATTTGCTATAAACAAATTCACGTGCAGGTAGCTTTTGGAAATACAATTTCCATTTACAAGTGTGATTAATTTCAAAACCTTTGTTGAAGGGATTTTCGTGATGTATACAAGTTTAACTGACCTGAAGTTTGTAAACAAAACTCACTCATAGGCGATTTACAATTTATTTTAACATTATTTCAATTATCTAAATGAGTCACAAGCATAATTCAGTGCAACTCTGGGTAACCTTACATACATACATACATACATACATACATACATACATACATACATACATACATACATGCATGCATGCGTACATACATACATGCATGTATGCATGCATGCATGCATACATACATACATACATACATACATATGTGCATGCATAGATACATGAACACATGTGTACATATATGTATATATATATACACACATATATATATACATCTATATATATATATATATATATATATATATATATATATATATATATATATATATATATATATATATATATATATATAAAGTGAAGTATATTGCCACTTAAATGTGGCTGACCCCTAGGGGTGGATGTTACTGTTGCTTTTAGCCCCGGGAGGACATCTCCTCCAGCTGGCTTATCGACACACTTCTGTGTCCTGTTTGTTTTGCCAAGGGAAGTTATCCCTCTCATCGTGATCTGTAGCACGAACGGACCCGGGTCTCAGGGTTATTTCCCTTTGTCAGCGTCCGATAGCCACCGATCTGCGATGATAAGGATTATTCTTGGCAAACCTTATGTATCTTTTTCCAGTGAAATTATTCACTGATATCGAAAAAGTGAAAACAAGCAATGTTAATTCTCTAAATGAGGTATTAACAGTAACTGCACGATAAAGTGAAGTATATTGCCACTTAAATGTGGCTGACCCCACCCTTAAAAAAAAAAATTTTTTTCGACACAACCCCACCCTTTTCGGCTACGGGGAATACGAATCTGCAAAAAAATTGGCAGAAATCGGCATTTTTAAATTACCACTCCTATCCCCATTTCCTTAATTTTTTTTTTTTTTTACTTTTTTCAGAATTTTTTTTTTCAAAATATGCGGAAAAATACGGAGATTATGATTCTGAAAAAATTTCCAAAAATTTTGGTAAAATTTTTTTAAGAATTTTTTTTTCTAGATATGCGGAAAGATACGGACATTATGATTCAGACAAAAAATTCAAAACATTTCTGTAGTTACAGTTAGGGTTAGGGTTTTAAGGTTAGGGTTAGGGTTAAGGTTAGGGTTAGGGTTAGGGTTAGTGTTGGGGAAAAAGTCAAAACTGAAGAATTTGGGGAAAGGGGGAAAAAATTTCAGAATGCTGATTTTTGGCAATTTTCCGGAACCTCCGTATCCGAAAACGGGGGTTTTTGGCAAAAAGAAAAAAACAAAAAAACAAATTTAGGAGAAAATGGGGGGAGGACGGGCAGAAATCTTTCCAATATGAGTACCGAAATAACAGTCAAATCTCCAATAAACTCTCTTGACACACACCCACACACTTCTGTATGTGATGCACATACAAAACGAATTCGTTGAAAATATCAAAGAAATTGAAATTTTTGAAATGCCGGGGGTTTCTGTAAAAAAAATAAAAAATAAAATAAAGATTTAAAAATAAAGGGGGGTTTTGGGGGGCGGACAAAAGGAAGTCTTGCCCATTTGCTCCATTTCATTCAGATGTAGAAATGAGTTGCGACATCACTGGTGCCACGTTATATCGACCTTTGCCTTTCCCTTGGATAACATCGGTGGAGTGGAGATGGGAGACTGGTATGCATGGACGACTGTTGGTCTTCCATAATCAACCTTTTCCTGGATTCGTGCCTAGAAGGGGAATTTTCTAGGTGCAATCCCATGGTCATTCATAACCGAAGGGGATCTTTACCCTGTTACGAAAATTATGAGTTGGATCTGCATTATAAGTTGGATCTGCAACATGGCTTCGAAAGTTTCGATTTTTCCCTTAGGTATGTTTCTTAACGTTATCAATTACTTAAGTGAAGTGCGTTTGCTTCAATTATGTTTGCTGATAACTTAAGAAAAGGCATGAACTTCTCAGTTCTCCTTTCTCAATATTTTTTTATCTTTCAAAACATAGAGCCTTGTTCTTTACTCATATTTAGGTATAAGTAACCGTTATAGAGTGAGTTCTCAACGAAC
>NC_142928.1:159287027-159294527 GCF_046866305.1 Octopus bimaculoides
TGCGTTTTCTCACGCATCCGGGAACGCAAAACATTTTGCGTGTCAGCCCGTTTGTAATTGTCTAGTGGAACCAGAAATTTGGAGGTCTTTTCTTGTCACCTTAGCATGTTGAACAGAGCTCTATATTACCTGGGCGCGGTCAAAGCAGCGTGGAATTCCTGAGACAACGGCTTTCTGAACTGATGCGTGTATGAGACCGTTCATTGCTACAAACCTTGACACCCTTCTAGTAAGCACCACTGCATTAAACTCACTAAAAGAGGCAAGAACATTGTTTTAAAGCTTGTATAAAGTACCGTTGTTATCTAGGACACTTCTAGATCTTGCCTTCTTCACAAACATATCTTCTTCCATTATGCTATGTGACTCGAAAGGTCGGATTGGATATAAAGCTCATAAGAAGTAACTGACTATTATTTGGGTGCACGGGGATATCTTGATAGGAGTCTGAAGTCAGATTGTGTAAAGGATTCTTTATGTTCTGTGCCTGACCTTTTTTTTGGTCAAGAATGTTTTCATGAATTGGATGGGTTACTTAAGATTTTCGTTTTTCGCTCATTTACTATGGGCAATCTCCGTTCTTGATATTCACAAAAATCTCCCTCTTTTTTTTTTACCTCAACCTTGCTTTACATCGACTCTGCACTGAGACAGTGGCAGTTGGCTGAAGTTATCCTCCTAAAGGAGTCCAAATTTCATAACACCAAATCCACGAGAAGTTTTATGGCCTGCATCTGAAAAACATAGCCTACATCATGTAGAAAAAATAACCCACGTCAGTCAAGTGGGTGGCATTTACTTCCTTTTCAACTATAGCAACACTGCCGTCAGAAATCCAGAAGATGCCATCGTATGTTTTTGCCACCTTGCAATTTGGGGCAACGCATAGTCTGCAAGATCTGTATCACCAGCACTTAGCAGCAGCACCCCCACCCCCCACCTCCGCCACCGCCGCCGCCGCCACCACCACCACCACCACCACCACCACCACCACTACTACTACTACTACTACTACTACTACTACTACTACTACTACTACTACTACTACTACTACATGATTCGAGTCATGTTTATACTCTTGAAAGCCGACATCTGCAAGTCACATTTAACATTTTATTCATTCCCGGTCAGTTGTTGTACCAAAAATAGCCCAAACTAACAAACTACGAAAACGTTTTCTTTTTAATAGTCCCAGTGACTGTCCTGCCTTCGTTTCGCCACTAAAACAACTACCCACACACAAATACATACATAAGAGTGCATAACATAATTATTGAGCTTATATAATGCCGCGGTAAGCTGAAATAAAGTTACAGAATTTAAAAATAAAACACTAAAAAGGTTACAATTTTGGAGAGGAAAGCAGTCACAGGAAAAAGTTCCGTTCCACCTTGCTATTTATATAAACAGCATAAATAATAGTAAAAAATTATTAAATAAATAAATATTTTCAATACACGACTCACACACAATAGCAACAGAATAATGGCGTTACATATCTGTGGAAAACCCCCCACATTTTTATTATTAAATTAAAACAATGAAATTAAAAAACCCATTGAAGCATTTATTCTTTGAAGATTTCCTGTGACTTCTTTTTTATTGGTTTTCATGCTGTTGTACAGGATGTGTTGTACAAGATGTGTTGTACAGGATGTGTCAATTCTACTTGAACAGGCCTTGAGGGAGCTTCTACGCCTCAAATACTCAACAATAGTTTCTAATTTATATATGTTAATAACTTTTACTTTGATTCGTATAAACACAATACTCTTGTTTTTCGCTGCACTAAGCACTAGTGTTAGCACTCTTGTTTTTTGTTGTACTAAGCACTCTTGTTAGCACTCATATTTTTTCTTTCGAACGGACTTTAGTGCGATTTATAAACCCCAAGAAGACTTCTCCTCTAACTGGTTAACACTGCACAGCTGCATCCGATATATTGTGAGCAGGGGAATTGAACCCCTACCACATTCTAGCGACGGGACCAACACACAGTAATTCGAACAACTACCATTACAGCAACTTGCGGGTTCGGTGCGTGTTCAGTTCGCACCAAAACACTGAGTTCGGTGCGAGTTCAGCGCGGAACTAACACACCGAATCAACGACTCCTACCGACCTCTGTCTCAACCCATACGCTACTCTTTATAAGAGTTCGGCTAGTTCATTCTTCCAATCCCCCAAGGGTGTCAATGACTCTTGCCACAACATGAACAATTAAACAAAAGATTCAATAGCTACAGATATGACATCAGGCACAATAACAGTAGTTCGACAGAACTTGCCGAACGTTCTGCATCAAATGACTGCAATTTTGAAAATGGCTTGAAAGTGCATAATCTCAGAAAATATTCTGAATCTGCTAGACTTTCAGTACTCAAAATGCACGAGGAGAAATATGTTTGCGGATTATTAACATCACGCCCCGGAAGAATGAATAAAATGACAGGAGAATTTCATCATATTTACATAAAACTGTTTAATTAAATATTCTTCTTCTTTTACTTTTTCTTTTTTTCTTTCCTTCTCTTTTTTCTCTCTTTTTTCTTTCTTTTTCTTTTTGCCAGTTGTAAACTTGAAAATTGAAGACTGATGATGTCATCCCATTAACATGGGGACGCCGGTTGTTCTCATTCATATTTTGGATTTGAATTTCTATAATTTTGAATTTTTATTACTTTTCGTTTTGAACTCGACAAAGAAACACTAGCTGTCGAAATATCGTTCAACCAATAAAATAATTATTGCAATCGCACCGCACTCTTCATACTAAGTAATAATAATAATAATAATAATAATAATAATAATAATAATAATAATAATAATAATAATAATGATAATGATGATGATGATGATGATGATGATGATGACGATGATGATAATAATAATAATAATAATAACAGGGAGTATGGTGTATTGAGAGCAGAGGAAAAAGGGAAAACAAAGAAAGAAGTACAAAAAGGACATAAAGAAGAATTACGCAAGAAGGGACTACACAATCAATTCCATGTAGCCACAACAGAAGTTGCTGGAAAAAATAGGTGCGATTGGCTGATGAAAGGAACCTTAAAAAGAGAGACCAAGAGCACTATACTGGCAGCGGAGGATCAAACTTTGGCCACGAACTGAAGGGTCAACCTTAGGAATGAGCAAGTGTCTCCGCTGTGCCGTATCTGTAACAGAGTGGATGAAACCGTTACAAAAGATTTGCCTTCTTGGCACGGCCAGAATAATCAGACAAGTATTAGATAACTGAAAAGAATGGAAAGCATGGTACTATAGGCTGCAGGTAGTAAACCCGCAACGCATGCAAGACTCCAGGAGCTCCAACAAAGCCTGTGATAAATAGAAAATAGTTCTATATTTAAGAGATGAGGAATTATGTACATTATTTACATTATTTACATTTGGCGGATATTTGTCCTCATCTTGTTTGTTGTTAACACAACGTTTCGGCTGATATACCCTCCAGCCTCCATCATAATCATCTTTTCTACTATAGACACAAGGTCTAAAATTTGAGGGGAGGGTACTAGTCGATTACAACGACCCCAGTGTTTCAATGGTACTTAATTTATCGACCCTGAAAAGATAAAAGGCAAAGTCGACCTCGGCGGAATTTTAAATCGGAACGTAGTGACGGGCGAAATACCGCTAAGCATTTCGTCCAGCGTGCTAACGATTCTGTCAGCACGCCGACTTAATAATAATAATAGTAATAATAATAATAATGATAATGATAATAATAATAATAATAATAATAATAATTAATAATAATAAGTTTATATTGGACTGAAGTAACTCAACAGAAGTTATATAGATATAGAGAAGAGTTCTTTACTTGTAAAATGGTTGACACAATCCATCACTAAGGTAAACATCATGATGATTAAAGTGTATTTTAAAAATATGAAATATAATCGACTAATTAGTACGTACGTCAATACTGAGTCCATACGATGTAGAATTTTCGTGATTGTACCGCGGATTCATCTCTATGTGCCTGTAAGAAAGGAAATAAAACTATTATATATGTCTTCCAAATTGGTATTGTTGGTATACCTGAACAACATATGCTCCATACAGTAATGTGAACTAGTGTAAGTTTTTAGGTTGTCTTACTATTTTTGTTTATATTTACTTAATCCAAGTAAGAAAAAATGTACTGGACAGCTAAAAGAAAGTAAAATTTTAAAAGAACGACTAGAAAAAACATTCCGGTACGCCTGCTGCACAGTAAGATTATCATAAAGTGGGTGCTAATATGCTTGGTGCTGTGAGCTAAGAAATATTTAATTAAAATTACATACAGACTGATGAAAAAGAAAAAAAAAAACGTCCTTTCTTGATAGGGAAGATAAACTCGAAATATAAAATAATGAAAATGAATTAAAAATAGAATATAGTGGGAAGTAAGTCTGATCTTAGGCAGTAGGGTAACAAACTCTATACACGTTTCGCCGTTATTAAATCTCATCAGAAAATCATAGTCAAATGTTAGAGTGTCTGGAGAAGATATTGGCATTTTTTGTGAATGAAATCTGCGAGGTTAATATCTTCAAAGAATAACTGAACCAAAAAATACCAACATACTGTAAAAACATTAGATTCATTTCCCACTATATTATATGTTTAATTAATTTACATTAATTCAATTCCTGGAGTTGTGCCCCCTGCTTTGCTTGACAAGAATAACTTGCTTAGATAACTTGTTCTCATCATTAAGAATATAATTTTAACTAATTAAGATTTCTTGGCCCATTTAATTATATAGTTAACGCTTACTTAACTTTCTGCAGAAATTCAGTTTATGTTTAGATGTAAATTTTACCGAGACATGTCAAGAGATGTTTTGCTAACGTCAGCAGAAATATAATTAACGTATGTTATGCACACACATGCACATTTACACATACATGCATTCACTTTTAAATATACATGTGTACACAGAACTATATACACGTGTTCATACACACATACATACATTCGCGCATACATATATGTGAGTTTATAGCTTTATGGACACAAACTTGAACGCTCACTCACGCACACACGATCATAAAGAAATACAAAAAAAAAAAATTATACACTCCATCCACATTACTATTCATATATACAGACAGACAAACATCAAATTAAAACCAACACATTCAGTTGGCTATGCGCGATGTCAACGTGCATGTGCGTATGGGCGTCTATTTTCAGTATGCATTTGAATATTTATTTAACGGTAGTCTAGGTGTGTTTGTGTGTGCGTGTGTGTGTGTGTGTGTGTGTGTGTGTGTGTGCTTGTCAGTGTCAGTGTGTACAGAAAATAACAAACTTTGCTTCCTAGTTGAACTTGCGAAAATGAGAGAAGTAAAGTTTGTTATTTTCTGCACACACACACACACACACACACACACACACACACACACGCACGCACACACACACACACACACACACACACGCACACGCACACACGCACACACACACACAAGTTGCTTTTCAGTTTTTCTTCTTATTCTTAACTAGAAAATATAAAAAGATCATATACATTTACATGCCTACAGGATATATGCGAACATCGCAACACGTGTTTCAAATTAAAATGACAGGAAATAGGCTAATTAATTATTATAGAATATCTAATGAGCGTTGTCAAAAACGACGGCTCCAGCTATTCTGGCATCATCACAACATTGTATCACAAGAATGCATTGAAGATTTTACGAAGAGCACTGGAATTTAAGAAAAAAATCCACCCACCTCATAGTTGGTACAGGTGGCGTAGTGCAGGTTGTGTATATATTTGTAATATGCTATTGGGAATAAGGTAGTATAAGTTATGTTAATGTTGGTTGATGTCATTGTCGTTAAGTTCCAGGTCAGGGTTGACTGATCTATCTGTGACCAAAAGCGTTTCCGCAATGATCATCCCGCATTTTTTGTTCAGACTTGTGTTTTGGATACAACTCCAATATCTTCTTCCCTTTTAAGTTGAATTGTGTTCTGGGGGCAGATTTGACCGCAATTTCTGGCAAGGTTGTCAACTACCTCCTGTTCGGCAGGAATTGAACTCAGAATCTAAAGAGCTGAGATTAAATACCGAAAGGAATTTTATCACTGTAGTCGTGGTAGATCTAATATTTTGGCAATGTGGTTGATTTTTTTTCTTCTGCATCAAACGTGTTTAAGACACCAAGTTTATTATCCAACGTAATCGTTTTAAAACCCCTTTTTGTACAACTACCTTTTGTTCCACTTGACGGCTTCTTTCAGTCATCTTGAATTGTAAGTAAATCCAACAGCACGGTGATCAACAATTATCTGCCTCAAATATATATAGTTTAAAAAAGAGTGCCTGGAAATAACTGTTTTATGAGAGCAAAAAGTTAATGTATTATTCATATGGAAGTAAGAATGAGCATAAGAAGATGAAAGGATGAAGGAATTAGGGGGGACAAAGAACCGTATGATTTCAATTAGTTGCAAGTTAATTTCACAAACAGGCTGTTCCGTTGTTAGGATCAACTGGAATCCTCGTCGTAATCGACGGTGTGCCCGTTATATATATATATATATATATATATATATATATATATATATATATATATATGGGAGAATGTACGAAAAAACAACAACAGACGAGGACAGGTGGTGTAAATAACAAAAGGATGTATTAGTATGACACTCGGGAATACGGAAAGTCTTTGACGTTTCGAGCTACGCTCTTCAACAGAAAGAATACGGAGACATATATATATATATGTGTGTGTGTGTGTGTGTGTGTGAGCTGCCTTTGCGTTTGTGTTTATCCCTCATCACCGCTTTACAACCGGCGTTGTTGTGCTTACGTCCCCGTAACTTAGTGGTTTGCCAAAAGTGACCGATAGAATAAGTACTAGGCTTAAAAATATAAGCCCTGGGTCGACTTGTTCGACTAAAGACCCTTCAAGGCGGTGCTCCAGCATGGCTGCAGTCAAATGATTGAAACAAGTAAAAGAACAAAAGATTATATATACAAAGTCTGTCAGAGAAATGTATACACACTCCAGGAAAGGAAAAATCTGTATAAATATTTAAATTCAGTGCTATTGCAATTTATTCAGTATAACTGCAATTTCATAAAACATCGGAAGAGGTATTTGTATTTATAGAGATTCTTATACAAATTAAATATTTATACAAATTTTTCCTTTCCTGAAATGTGTATACATTGTTTTGGTGGATTCTGTACACACACACACACACACACACACACACACACACACACACACACACACACACACACACACACACACACACACACACCTATGGCGGGCGCCACATAGTTTCCGTCTACCAAAATTAACACAGATCTTATTACTTTGAAAATGCTTAAAAGCATTTGTCTCATAAAATACATTTTTATTAGGTTTTAATAAACATTTATTTTTTGTGGAAGGCCAGACTTTTCTTTTTGTAGTGAGAAACTCTTCGGTTCCTCGGAAACCATTTTGGGAAACATTATCTTAA